>NC_051390.1:57940282-57959968 GCF_015228065.2 Penaeus monodon | reverse complement strand
CCCCAAAAAAGGGGGGGGGGAAAATAAAGGGGGACAATAAAAACAAAAATGACAGTCTTTCCTTTATTTACACAAGTTATTTACCCGTACACTTTTCTATAGACACAATACAGGGGGAAACCAGCATGTCACACTGCACGATACAGCTTATAACAGGGCAACACAAAATATCAGTCACAAGGGCACACACGAGGTCTTCACAGGAGCAGCACCCAACTGCCTCTCTCGGCTTGTTCCTCCGCTCCTCCGCTCACAGCCAGCTGCGTCATGTTTGCCCAGGTCCTTTCATGTTAACACATGTTTCGCACAGAGACAAAGACCCACTGGCGTAGCAATATAACTATATAGTACCTGATACAAAAAATTTAAAAAGTAGAAAATAAAGTATCATCTTTCTAAAAGAAAGAAAAAAAGAAGTACTAATTATCTTACACAGCTAAAGACTAATCAAAATGAGGTATACGTAAATAAAATATGCGTAAAGACCAAGTAAATGGGGTATACAAAAGGGGGTCATAGACGAATTTTTAGCTCATTCTTACTTCGTGTTCTAGTGCTCATTACATAAGGAGTCACTGTTTTTTCATTAAATTTTATTATTTCAAAGATGAAGATCGTTAATTCATTTTATTTGTTATCGTTATTACTGAGGGTCTTATCATTATGTCTCATTTTTCGTTACATATCGGTTCTGTCTAGTTCCTTTTGTTTACCTTTGCGGTTTGCGGGTGTGTATTGCATTAATCAGGACATGATAATTACCTTTGAAATTTCCGTACTTAAATGGAATAGATTTTCACTATTTCCTGGTCACTGATCACAGCATATTTTCCTTTCCTTTCCTTCACCTTTACAATAATCAACACTGTTTGACGAGGGACTTATTAAACCATTAATAAAAGTATAAATCAAGAGAACACGTATTTAAAATTACAAACAATTAAAACGTAAAATAGTAAATGGGTAACGAAGTGGGAGGGGTACTTCAGCATTAAGAATTATATAAAACCATAAAACATAAAATAACAATAATGATAACATAAATAGTAATAATAACAATAAAAATAATAATAATAATAATAATAATAATAATAATGACAATAATAATAATGATAATAATAACAATAACAATAACAATAATAATAAAACAAACATATACAATTAAAAGGAACAAAATATAAAATAACTGAAAGCCCCGGGATTTTCTAATTTAAAAATTCTAACCGTCAGCCTCCCCCTAAATTAAATTCCCCACCACTTAACCCTGTCTTTTGGGCCTTTCCCTTTCCCCAAACACTCCCCCGGCGGAGCCCGCCCCGTCCTATCCTTTTTTCGGGGCCAAAACTTTGCCCCGCCCATTTAAATTACCGCGGTTTTTTTGGGATACGTGTTTTTTAAATTTTTAAAAGTTTAAAAATGCACATGCTGACCACCCCTTAAAATAAAAATTAACCTATTTAAATTAATTGAATGTAGGAAATTTTTAAATGAAAAAAGAACCAAAAGGTTAAAACAATAAAATAAAACAAATAACGAAAAATCAAACAAAGAAAAGGAACCCGATTAACGGAATATATTAAAAAATTCAAAATGGCTTTAAAGGGGGCCCCTCTAGAAATTTCCTTTTAAAAAAAATAAGGTAAAAAAGAATCCCCTTTTTAAAAAGTTTCCCCCCAAAAGAAAAATTTTTCTTTAAAGTTGGGCCCCCGGGGCTCTAAATTGTAGGGGGTGACTATTTTCCTTTGGGGGTCTGGCCCAAAGTCTGTGATATGTAAATTTGTTTCACCACGCGGAGGGTTTTAAGTAATCAACGACGGGAAATATGGTGAGGGGAGCACACAACCAAAAACACCCCACACACACACCCCCACACAAAACACCACACACACACCCACCACCCACACACAACACACAAAACCCACATAAAATATATTTTTTATATATATATATAAAATATATATTAAAAATAATTTTTTTATATATAATATTTAATTTTTGTGTGTGTGTGTGTGGTGTGTGTGTGTGTGTGTGTGTGTTTTTTGTGTGTGTGTGTGTAAAAGTGTGTATGTTGAAATGTGTGTATGTGTATTTTTGTGTGTACCTTTTTAAAAACACCATACAAAATACATAATATATAAAAAAGTATACAAAATACAAAATATATATATATTTTAATTTTTATATTTATTAAAAATAATTTTATATATAAAATATATAAAATTTAATTAATTGAGTAAAATAAAAAATATATTTATATATATATAATTTTTTATTAAAATATATATATATATTATATTAAAAATATCCATATCCATATACATTATATATTATTTTATAATATATTTAAAATATATTAAAAAATTAATTTTTAATTTTATATATTTTGGTTATATTTTACTTTTTTATATATATATCTATATATTATTAAATTATTATAAAAAAAATATATAATATATTAATATTTTATCCCTTTTTCTAAATTTTATATTTATTATGGGTTTTACCCCTCATAACTTATAACTATAATATATATATATCTATATATTATCTTTAAACTTTATCTATATTTAAATTCTTAATTTTTATTTTCCCAAACTAATTTTATTATTAATTTTAATACAAACGTCTGTGTGTGTGTGTGGGGTTTTATCCATTTTTAAAAACATCCCACACCCCCACACAAAACCCCACACACACACACACACCCAAAACACACCACACCCCCACAACACCCACACAAAAACACCACATTTTATAAAATAAAATATATTTTAAATATTTATATAAAAAATTAAAATTAATTATATATATATTTTAAGATTAGGTATATATTTAAAAATTTTTCTTTTATCTTAAAAATATTCTAGATCTATTTATACTTTAAAATCCTTTTTGTGTGTGTTGGGGTGTGTTGGGTGTGTGTGTGTGTGTGTATCCTTTTATTTTCTATCATATAAAATTTATTAAAATAGAAAAATATTATTCTTTAAAAATTTCCCTATTATTTACCCACACCCCCACACGCCACACCATTTTATATTAAAATTTTATATCTATATATATTTAAAATATATATATATAAAATTTATTTAAAACTATATTTTATTTTATTTTTATATATCTTTTTATAAATATATTGTTGTGTGGGGTGTGTGTGTTTTTATCATCCATATCCCATCTATATATTTTATTTATAAAATACTTTCTTTTTATTTTTATTATTTCTCTTCCCTAATTGGTTTTTTTTAAAGGGGGTCCCTTTGTTTTTAATACTTAATATCTTTTCTTTTAAAACCTTTTTCCCTTATATTTCACCTTATCTATATTTTTCTCCCATTTTGTTTTTTTGTGGTGTGTGTGTGTTTGTGTGGTGTGTGTGGTGTGTGGTGTGTGTGTGTGTTGTGTAAACCTGTTCCTTCTCTATCCTCTTTCCTTTCTTTCATATTATCTATCTTCAAAAATTTCCTTTTTTCTATCTTTTTTTAAAATTCTTTTAAAATTTTCTTTCGTTTTATTGTTCCTCTTTCCTTTTTATTCCTTATTTCCCCTTTCCCTTTGTTGTCTGTTTTTCTTTTTTCTTTTCCTATCTTATTTATATATATACTTTATTAACAATATAACTTTTGTGGGTGTGTTCTATTTATATATATTAAATTAAAATATTTATAATTATATTTTTAGTTTTTTTTTTTTTCTTGTCTATGGTTGGGATTGTTTATTAAAATGTGTGTGTTTTGTGTGTGTTGTATGGTGTGTGTGTGTGTGTGTGTGAGTCATGGGAAAAACACACACACACCCCACACCCCACACACACCCACCCCCACCTACAAAAACATCCCTCTCAATACAATATTATTAGAATTAACCTATTATAATTATATATTATTTATTTAAAAACCATCATATTCTAATATATATAGTCTTTTATCTTTCCCTTTCTTTTATATTCTAATTTTAAAACTTATCTTTATTCTTTTCTATTTTTCTATTTATTATTATGGCATGTTTTTATTATTACATCCTTATAATTTTTGTTTTATTTATTAATTTTTTTAAACTTTCTATTTTATTTATTTTCTCCCTTTTTTTTAATTTAAATATTTTTTTATCTCTTATTTAAATTTTATTTTAATTTTACCTAATTTTGTGTTTCCCCATTTTATCCTTAAAATCTTTTTATATAAAAATTTCCCTTTATATTAAACTTTATTATCTTTTTTACTTGCTCTGTAAATTTTTGTTGTGTTTGTGTGTGTGTGTGTGTGTTGTGGTGTGTGTGGTGTGTGTGTGTGTGTGTGGTGGTGTTGTGTTGTATGTGTGTTTGTTGGGGGGGTTTGGGTTTTGTTTGTGTGCCACTCCCCCCCCCTTCCCGGGTCCTTTTTTGTTTCCCCCCCTTCCTTTTTTTTTTTTTTATATTTATTAATTTTTCCTATGTTATTAATAATTTATTTTTTTTTTTTTTTCTTTATTTCTCTTCTCCCCAAAAATTTATCTTATAAAATTTTTTCTCTATTTAAAAAAAAACCTCTATGTTTATTTATTTCTTAAAGTAATTTATTTCCCTTTTCTTTTCTTTTCTTGCTTTTAATTTATTCCTTTCTTTTTATCTTTCTATATTTTTTATCTTTTTTTGTTTTTAAAATTGGTTTTTTTATTTTCAAAATTTTTCGGAAATTAAAATTTTCTCCCCTTCTCTTCATCTTGGTCTTTTGCTTATCTCCCCCCTATTTTCTTTTTTTCTTTTAATTTTTTTTTTTCTCCTAATTTTGTTCCCCCGTCTGGGGTGTGTGTGTGGGGGTTTCCCTTTAAATCCCCCCCCCCCCCCCACCCCCCCCCCCCCCCCCCCCCCCACCCCCCCCCCCCCCCCCCCCCTTCTTTTTTCTCCTTTTTTCTTTTTCTTAAAGTTTCTCTTTCCCTTTTTGTGTGTGGTGTGGGGTGTTGTGTGTGTGTGTGTTTTGTGTGGTTCTTTTTTCTTTTTAAAGACTTTATTTATCTTTTGTTTTATTTTTTCCTTTTCTTCCCCCCCCCCACCGCACCCCCCCCCCCCTTTTTATGTTTTTTTCTTTTTTTAAAATTTTTTTTTTTTTATTTTTTTAATTTCTTTTGTGTGTGTGTGTGTGTGTTTTTTTTTCCCCCCCTTTTATTTTTTTACTTTTTTTTTTTATTTGTTTTATTTATTTTTTGTTTTTTTTCCCTTTGTTTTGTCCCCCTTTTTTTTTTTCCCTTTCCTTTTTTTGTCTTTTTGGGGTTTTGTGTGTGTGTGTGGTGTGTGTGTGTGTGTGTGTGTGTGTGTGTGTGTGTTTGTGTGTGTGTGTGTTCCCCCTTCCCTTTTTTTTCCTCTATTTTTTTTTTATTCTATATTTATTTATCTAAAATTAAAAATATATTTTTTTTTTTTTTTTTTCTTTTTCTGTCCCCTTAAAACTTATTTTAATTTTGTTTTGGGTATTTTTTCCCATTTTCATATTTTTAACCCCCATTTTCTCTTTAAAAATTTATTTCTATCTATATGGGTGTGTTTTTGTTTTGTGTCTATATATTATCTTATATATTTTATATCTCTCTCTCTCTCTCCCCCTTTTCCCAATTATTCGTCTCTTTTTTCTTTTTTCTCTTTTCCCCCTCTTTTCTCTCTTTCTCTCTCTCTTCTCGTCTCTTTCTTACTATCTATTGTTTTTTAATGCGTGTCTTGTGTCTTGTTTTAGTGTGTGTGTGTGGGGGTTTTTCTGTGTGTGTGTTTTGTGTGTGGGGGTGCCCCTTTCCCCCCCCCCCCACACCCCCCCCCACCCAAAAACCAAACCCCCCCCCCCACCCCCCCCCTCAATTTTCCTTTTTAAAAATTTTTTAGAAAATTTTTTTCTTTTCTTATTCTTTTCTTATTTTTATCTTTCTTTTTCTTGTTTTTTTTCCCCCCCTTTTTCTTTTTATTTTTTAATATTTTTTTCTTTTTTAAATTTCCTTTTTTTTTCTCCCCCTTTTTTTTCTTCTCTTTTTTTCTTCTTTCTTTTTTCTCTCTCTACTATCCCTTTTTTATTCCCTTCCCTCTATCTGTGTCTCTCTCCTTTTCTCCCTTTTCTCTTTTCTCCTTCCCCCTTTTTCTTCTTCTCTTCTCTTTTCTTCCCTCTTCTCTCCCCTCTCTCTCGTCTCTTCCCCCCTTTTCTCCCCCTCCTCTTCCCCCTCTCTGTTCCCCTTCCCCCTTCTTCTGCTCTCTCTCTCTCTTCCCCTTTTCCCTTTTTCTCTCCTCCCCCTCTCTCCTCCCCCCCTCTCTCTCCCCCTTTCCCCCTTCTTCCCCTCTCCTTTTCCCCGTGTGTCTCTCGTCCCCCCCCTCCCCCCCCCCACCCCCCCCCCCCCCCCCCCCCCCCCCCCCCCCCCCCCCCCCCCCCCCCCCCCACCCCCCCCCCCCCCCCCCCCCTCCCCCTCTCTCTCTCTCTCTCTCTCCTCCTTTTATCTTTTTCCTTTTCCTCCCCCCCCCCCCCCCCCCCCCCCCCCCCCCCCCCCCCCTCCCCCCCCCCCCCCCCTTTTTAAAAAATTTTTTTTTTTTTTTTTTTTTCCCCCCCCCCAACCCCCCCCCCCCCCCCCCCCCAAAAAATTTATATTATTTATATTTTTATTTAATTTTTTTTTTAAATTAAAACCCAAAAAAAAAAAAAAAAAAAACCCCCCCAAAAAATTTTTTTTTTTTTTTTCTTTTTAAAAAAAAAAAAACCCCCCCAAAATTTAAATTTTTAATTATTTTTTTTTAAAAATTTTATATATATGTAATGGGTCGGGGTTATTTGGCCGCCGGGGGGGGGAGGGGGTTTTGGTTCGGGGGGTTCACCGGCCAAAAACCACTCGTTGCCTACCTACCACGGGGTGGGAAGCCGCTCAAAATTTTTTTCCCCAATGGCCCAAAAAGGGGAAAATGGGGGGTTTTCCTTAAAAAAAGGGGGCCCCCCGTTAAAGGACTACCCCCAAAAAATAAGAAACACCCCTTTAAAAAACCTGTTCAACTTTAACCCCCCAAAAAATAAAAAAAAAAAAAAAAAAAAAAAAAAAAAAAAAAAAAAAAAAATTTTATTAATTTATTATATATATTTATATATATATATATTTACACTATATATAAAAATAATTTTATATATGTAAAATATATTTATTTATATATGGGTATATATATCAAAACCACACACACATAACATATATGTAAAATTTTAAAATATTTTATTATATATATTAAATTTTATTTTATATATATATATAATATATATATATATAAAATGTTAATTTTATATTTATTATAATTGTGTGGTGTGTGTGTGTGTGTGTGTGTGTGTGTGTGTACATATGTGTAATATATAAATTTCTATATATTATATATATAATATATAATATTATATTATATATATTATATTAAAATATATATTGTTATATATAAAACACACACACACACCTATACATATATTTATAATTTTATATATATATATTTTAAAATTATATATATATATAAAAATTATATATATATTGTGTTGTGTGTAAACCCAAAGTGTATATATATATTACATATATATATATAAAAATATATATATATATATTAAAATTTTAAAAATATATATATATATATTTTTTAATATTACATACATATAATGCATATATAAATGTAATTTATATAGTTTAAAAACACAATTATAAATTATATACAAATATATATAATTTTATATATATATTTTATATATAATTTTTATATTATAAATGGGGGGTTTTTATATATTATATAAATTATATTAAAATTATTATATAATATGTATATATTTATATCTGTGTGTGTGTGTGTGTGGTGTGGGTGGGGTGGTGTGTGTATTTTTGGGGTGCCGGGATAATGTCCAAGGTCCCCCCGGCCCAACAATACACGTGTTTTTGGGAACCTCGACTTTAATTTTCCAGATATAAATTGAAAAAAAGCTTATCAGAGGCAAACCCGTCTGGCGCACGAATTTCTCTGCGAACAAGCCCCAACTTCTGCCAACCGAATTTGGGGGGAAACCAAGAACGCCTACAAAACCCGGCCCTACTTGTTTTTTTATCAGAGAAAGGGGGAGCGGGAACCCGATCTCAGATGTTATCTTTTCTTTGGGGAACTAAAAAAACAACAAAAAAATTTTTTCGCTCCGCCCTCGCTATGATGGGATCTCTTTCCCCACATTCCCACCTAGAACTGGCAGGTGAGCTTTTTTTCCCGCAACTCATGAAAAGTCCCGGAAAACTTCCCCTCTCCCCAGAGTGGGAAAAAGGGCCGACTGTTTCCCATCTCAAAACAAAGGAGCCAGGGGGGTACGCCCCATCTCCCCTGCTGTCTGGGCAAACGCCGAGAGGATGGTACTAAAAAGGTTTCGGTGAAAAAATGACCCCTTTCATAACCCTCCCTGGGTTCCATGGGTGATACACAGCAACAGCATATCCACATCTTTAACACAAACCCAACATTGTCACATCGTTCAGTATTCCCAAACCCGGAAAGTGTTTTGAATTAGAAAACCCTCCTGCTATTCAGGGGACCCCGATCCAGAGAAAAACAGAGTAAACTTGGGTTGATAAGGACCTTTTTAGGAACGAACGGCCTAAGACAATACGAAGTCACCTATTACAGCACATGGATTAGAAAAAGCACTTGCCATTCCCTGCAGCTTCACAGAGAGGAAACGGACCTCCCCTCGGGGCCAATGGGACTCAGACCCCGGCTATAGCCCGGTATCCTGAAAAAATCAATAGGATGCCTAAGTCATTCTTTTTCAGCAATAGATTTTCACTCCATGTCAATCTAGAACGCTTGACTATCAGACAGGTGTTGCAAGCCACCCTGTTACATTTTTTACAGTTACCCACACAACATTTTCTGAACAGGGACCACCCACCACAGTCCCGAATGGTAAAATGATAATGCCACATCGGGGAAACCTGGCCCCACCACGTAATCGTTGAGGTCAGAAATAAACGAGACAGCCATAAATAGCCGACTTTATATATAAAAGGGGCCCGGGCAAATTTGAAATAAAAATGAGAATTTATAGTATTGGACAAGACCCCTTCCCTCCCTCATAATTTACCTCTGGCCACTACTTGTTGTAACTGTTGATTTAAAATCTAAATTGCCTTGCTATATTTCTCAAGTGCTATATCTATCTAGGGTTTTCTTTTTTGTATTTTTAACCTGCATATATCTGCTGATATTATTTATTTATCTGGCATTTATCCTACATGGACAGGTTGATTTTTCCCGTCTTAAAAACACCCGTCACAACACACACACCCCACATACACACACACAGACGCACGCACTAGTGAAGTTCTGAAAGTTTACTATATATATATATAATATATATATTATATAATTATATATATTATATATATATATTACACCACACATATATTTCTTTACACACACACACACACAGCACACACACACACACAAACCCACACACACACACCACACACACACACCACACCACACACACACCACACCACCACAATTATATTATATATAATAATAGATAGATAGATAAAGAGAGATAGAAATAGATAAAGATAGATAGATAGTAGATAGATAGGTAGATAATAGATAGATATAGATAGATGACAAATAGATTAGATGGGGTAGATAGATAATGATGTTAATATGCCAATTAACCATTATATTTGTTTAAATATGTTAATATATATATAATATATATATATTAGATTATATATATTATATATTTTATATTTTATATATTATAAAAGAAGATAATAATAGATAGATTTGATAGATAATAGATATAGATAGATAGACAAAAAATAGATAATAATAGATAGATAGATGTATATAAAAATGCACATATTATACACAATATATTTGTTTATATATATATATATATTATATATATATATAATATATAATATATATATTATTGTATATTATATATAATTATATTATATATATATATATATATTTTTAATATATATATATCGAGAGAAAGAGAGAGAAGCAACAGACAGAGACAGAGTACTGTGATAGTATGTGTATAAATTATGATATATAATATATAATATATATAAATATATATATATATATTTTATATATATGTGTGTGTGTGTGTGTTGGGGTGTGTTGTTTGTGTGTGTGTTTTGGGGTGTGTTTTGTTGTATGTTGTGTGTGTTTGTATTGTGTGTGGTTTTTGTGTGTGTAATTGTGGGTGGTGTGGTGGAAATTTTTTAGTCTGCCATTTCCGGTTTCATACTTGGGGTGGCCATTTTCGGGGGGCCCCGGGCAGGAAGGGGTTTTTTTTTAAAACACCACACACACACACACACAAACACACACACACACCCCCACCACAACCAATATATATATATATATGTATATATATAAAATATATAATATAATATTAAAATTTTATATATATATATTATATATAATATCAACACCCACACACAAAAAACACTATATATTGCCTCCCCCCTCCACGTCACCCCGACGGAGAAAAAAAACGAAAGGTCCTTTTTAGTGTTATTCTTTCCCTTGGGCCGCGGCGCTCGCCCGTTCCCCGGTTTCCCAAATTGGCCGCTGTGCCCGGTTTATCTTGGAAGTGAAAGCTTTTAACGCAACTGGGCTTTTTTTAAATACTATAGATTTTTCTTTTTGGGGGGGCCCTGCTGTATAGCATTGTGATCATCTCCTCTTGCCCGGGTCCACCTTTTGAAAGAATTGCTGTACTGTGATGGGGCTCGCGCTTCCCTCTTGTTGGGGTCTGAGGGGAAAAAAATTTTTGGGGAGACAAATTGACAAGGGGATTAATTCCTTTTGAAAAACAAAATTTTTACGGTCCGCAGGGGGGCCGGGCCGCCGCGTGAGTGCAAAGGGGAAATCTAAATTTTGTTAGCGTTTGGGCGGAAAGGGGGAAGGGGGGGGAAAGAGGGAAAGGGGGAAAAATATTTAAAATGGAGTTATAGTTGTCCATAATTTGGGGTGAGTTGTCGATGGTAAAGTTCACGGAGGGGGAACGGATGAGAGCGAAGATAAAAACGGGATAAAAAAATTAGGGAAAGTGAAAACAGGGAAAAGTCGGGTGATTACCAAAACTATGTGGACAACAGCGGGTGTGGAAGACGCTCCCTCACTCTCCAAATGTATGTGTAAATGCTTGGTGTTTTTGTATGTGAAAAATATTTTTAAATTTTATCAATATTTGTTTTTTCTATTCATTTACACACCCAACACGAAACCCCCACACCCACCACACACACACACACACACACAAACAAAACATATAATATTATTGGGGGTTGTGTGCTTTGGTGTGTGGTGTGTACTATATTGTACTATATATTATATATATAATTAATTATATTTTTAATTAAAATTTATATTATTTTTATCATAAAATATATGGGAATATATTACATATTTTTATTAATAAAATAAAAATTATATATTATATATTATATATATATTATATAATATTCTTATATCATATATTATATTATATATTATATATATATATATATAACCCCCAAAATATAAATTTTATTTTATATTATTTAAATATTTATATCTATTATTATTTAATTCTATTTTTTATAATTTATATAATTTTTTATATATTTTTTTTTTTATTTATATAATTTTCATCTAAATTTGCGTGTGTGTGTCATATTTCATTTCTTTTATCTATATTTTTTTTATTAATTCTCTTTTTATATTTTTATTATATATTTATTTCGTGTGTGTGTGTGTTATGTGTGTGTGTGTGTTGTTGTATGTGGTGTGTGTGCGTTGTGTGTTTTTTGAATAAATAAAATAAATAATGTTAAAAAATTTTTAAAAAGTATTTTGTCATATAAAAATTTCTCATTTTTTTTTATTTTTAAATTATATTTTTAATATTTATATTTTTATACTATATATATTTATGTATTTTATTTTTATATATATATATATAAAATATATTATTATAATATATAATATAATGTATATTATCTCATCACATTATCAAGGGCTAACGCCGATGGGGGGGCATGGCCACATCCCCCCTTCGTCCAGGCACGAGGATCCCTCAGGCGAATCTCCAGGCAGGCCCATGGTCCTCTCAAATTTTCCTCAAACGGGCCCTCGTCGAGCGGGCCCAAAGCCGATCTCCTGGGTCGCCCCACAGGCCTCCTCCACCCGGGTGTCTCACAAGAGAAAACCTGATGGGCAGGGCCCGCCCCACATGAAATGACAGGTGCCCAATAGCCTGAGTTAGCGTCCCGGATTATGCAAGTAACAGGTCCCTGCCAGTCCACGTGAAACCACCGGTTGGACACATGGTCCTCCAACTGTCCCCCATGATCCGGCAAAGGGGATCAAGACGAGCTCCAAGACACTGATAGCATCCGGTTTCGCTTCCATAGAAAAAACTGGCAGTTTTTAAAACCTTGAAGACATGCAGTTGGTCTTCTGCTAGGTACCGACATCTCCAAATGCCTTGTTGATCGAGTTCATGTTGCCAACCAACCCTCTTTTGACTTCTTGGTCCTGACAGCCCAGAATTGGATTACGCTACAAGGAGTAAAACTCTCTGTATTTCAACCTCCTCACTGCAAGCATGGATCGACGAATGGGTCCCCCAACAGGTCCCCAAAAATCCTAAATCTTCGTTTTTTCCAGGAGACCTCTAGGCCTAGGGGGCTTCCCCATTGCTAAATGCATAAAAAGCCGCCACCAGTGACCCCCAAAACACTCAGATAGGAGGGCAACTCGTCGGCAAAGTCAAGATCGAGACATTGATATTGCCTATGTTGCTCCACATGGGCTTTGGCTAGTGCTCTGCCCCTTATCCCGTCCCAAGGTGTTGAAAGGTTGGGGCAAGAACCAGCCCTTTCCTCAAACCCCTTTAATAAACGGGAAGAATTCGACATACCCTACCACCCTTTTTAGACTTTCATACCAGTGTAAAAGGGTTGCTATTTTGGCCATACCCTTTTTGGAATTCCCCTACTCAGGGTCTCCCATACAATTCAACGCCTTCTTGAGGTCGATGTAGGTTGCGAGCAACCACGACCAAACCCATGATGGTGTTCCAGTTATTAAAAGCGCTAGTATATGGTCTTATTGTGGACTTGCCAGGAGTAAATCCAGGCTGCTCCGGTCTCTGATGCCTCATAGTGGATGCAGATCCGTTTTAAAAAGAATGTGGGCAGAACCTTGCCTGGTATGCTGAGCAGTGTAATGCATGGTAGTTGCTACAATCCAATTATCCCCTTTCCCCCTTCCGAAAGGGATGACCATGCCTCTGAGCAGGTCGGGGGAAATGGAAACCAGACTGCCAGATGCCAGTCCGGACTGTATGCGGGCCCCCAGCCTTTAGCATTTTCAGCAGGGATATCACATATGCCTGCAGCTTTCCCCCTCTTCAGCTTGGAAATCGCCATCCTACCTCTTTTAGGGTAGGAGGTTCCTCGCTGATGGGTGGGTCCGGCACAGGCACTGTGACATCACTTGCATCACTTGTTGGAGGGTCAACCTGGTACAACTGCTCAAAATACTCACCCCAACATGATCTGAGATGATCCGTCCATCCCTGATGGGAATGCAGTCATCTGTGAGGAGGGCTTAGAGTTCAGCTTTCTCAGGGCTTGGTAAGCAGGGCAAAGGTTATTTACCAAGAAATGGCCTTCGATCTCCTCAGCATGATTCCTGATGAACTGTTCCTTGTCCCTTCTCAGCAGGGTCCGAGCCCTACACACCATGGTGCGACGCAAGACTTGATTACCATTCAGCTGAGCCTTGCGACATGCTTCAGTGGCCTCTAATGTCTCCAGGGAGATGTAATTCTGTCTTGCCTTTGGGCATAAGCAAATGGACTCCTGAGCTGCTTTGAGTGTTATGAGCTTGAAGAGCTCCCACAGAGCAACTGGGTACGTCAGGTTGTCGAGTTCTGTGAATCGGTCAGAGATTGCCATGGTGAACCCTCCTCTTCCTTTAGTCTGTCCAGGTGAAACACCTTAGTGTGGCAACTGGAGGGACGGGGTGTTTTGAAGTGGACCAGCAGGGTAGCCACAACCAGCCTATGGTCAGTGCCACAGAACTCGGCACTCTGGTAAACCCTGTAGTTTTAGAGGATCCTCCATCACGTGCTAAAAGGAATATGGTCGATCTCCTTGGCCACTGTACCCATATCACTGTACCATGTCCAGTGATGCGGGTTGGAGCGCTGGTACCAGGATCAAGAGATCCTCATTTTCTGGGACCAAGCAAAGTCCCAGAGGATTAATTGATTGATTATATAAAATTATCTGCCATGTCAACAGCTAAGGTCATTAGCAGCGAATGCCTTGTTAAATAGAAATATTAAGATATATAAAACTTGAAAAATCTATCAATAAATATCTTACAAATAACCTTACATACATTTGAAATCAAAGCATAAATATTATGCTCTAAGTGTATAAAATTATTACATAAACACTATACATGATTAGATCTTATTGAAAATATTAGTCTCCCTAAGGAAACTAATAAGACCCTCTATATCACAAACCTCCCACAATACATTTTTCAGTCTATATAGGGGAGATAAGTACATACGTCTTTGGTCTGAGAATGTTGCACATCTTTCCACTACATGTGCGATTGTTAATGGTTCTTGGCATCCCTCACAAAGTGCTTGACTTTTTGCCATCATCAGCCCATGAGTAAGTCTTGTGTGCCCAATTCTTAGTCTGTTAATGCAACTTCCACTTTTCGGTTGGGATGGATGCTAGTCACCCAACTACCAAGGTCATCTCTAATTTCTCGCAGTTTGTTTCTGGAGGTATGCCTCCATTGTTCCTTCCATTTATCACGAAGACAACTCCTGATGCTGGTTTCAGGTCGCTGTGTGGGAGAGGAAAAAGAGCATCACAAGGCTGAGTGGCAGCTGCCTTGGCCTTCTGATCAGTTCACTCATTCCCACTGATACCAACCATGCACTGGCATGTTATCTTTTTACATGTTGATATCAGTGCAAGCCAATCTTGAACCTCCCTCACTACTGGATGTGATGAGTTTAAGCTCTTGATTGCTTGCAAAACACTACGAGAGTCACAATAAATCACAAAAGAATGGTTCGTAAGATCTCTAGTCATCTTAACTGCTGCAAGGATGGTATGTAACTCTGCAGTGAAGATAGAGGCTGCTAGAGAAAGACTGCCAGATGCAGTCTTTCTTCTGCTCACTGCTGCAAAGCCCACACTATTTTCAGATTTCGAACCATCTGTATATATTGCATCTGATCATTGGTACATAGAAATGTGCTGAAGAAATCTCTCTCTGACTTCTGCTTCAGATCTCTCCCCTTTCCCGATTCCGACCATATCCAGCTCGACCTGATTAGTCCAAGAGGGGAATTAGGGAATTCCAACAGCCAGAACCTTAGTGAGACATAAATTAAGATCTTCCACAAGATTCCTCATTTTCCTTCCATAGGATCGGCTATCCTCAAGGGGGTTGAAAACCAATCTGGATGTAGGAGATCCTGGAATCCTTTGTAGTCTCGTGTAGTAAATCAGGTTCATGTAGTCCCGGTGTAATGAAAGAGGTGGTTCTCCACTCTTAGCATAAAGGGAATCCACAGGTGTAGACCTGAAAGCCCCAATTCAGATTCTGAGAGCTTCATTATGAGAACAGTGGGAGCTGCAGTTGAATAAGCCTCACATCGATAATCAAGCTCAATATGAATAAGTGCTCGCTAAAGCCGCAGAAGCGTTGTGCGGTCTGCATCCCAAGATAGATGTGAAAGAAACCACAAAATACGAAGCACTTTTGTAGCCTTCACTTTTAACTGTTTGATGTGAGGCACCCATGTAAGCCTTGAGTTAAAAATTAGACCCAAGTACTTCACCTCTTGAAATTGCAGGGGGTTTGCTCCTAAATAGAGGGAAGGATGGATTTTCCTCATTTGTGGAAATGTATATCCATGGTCTTACTTGGGGAAAATTTGAACCCATGATATGTTGCCCACTGTACAACCTGATTTATTGCAGCCTGCATGTGCCCTTGCACATCCTGTAAGCTTCCTCCTCAGCAGTACAGTGTAAAGTCATCCACATACAGATTACATGAGACAACACTTGGAACAACCTTTACAATGTCATTTATAGTAATGGCAAATAGGGTCACACTTAAGACTCTCTTGTGGGACTCCTTTCAGCTGATCTCCCAGGTTAGATAAACTGTTTCCCACTCGAACTCTAAACTTCCTGTTAGCAAGGAAGCTTTGTATGAAGGTAGGTAATGCTCCTCTTAAACCAGTGTCATACAGTTTCAAGAGTATGCCATGCTTCCAAGTGTTATCGTAAGCCTTTTCTAGGTCAGAGAAGATTGCTAACATGTGACGTGGCTGTGCGAAGGAATTCTGTATAGCAGTTTCCTTCCTTACAAGTGCATCTGTGGTCGATCTCAATCTTCTAAATCCATATTGATATAGGGTCACCACGTTTTCCTTTTCTAGCAGCCATGTCAACCTGAAATTTACCATTTTCTCCATCAGCTTGCAGATGCAGCTGGTGGGAGAAATTGGTCTGTAATTTCCTGGTGTGGAAGTATCTTTGCCAGGTTTAGGGACAGGAATGATTATAGCCTCTTTCCTATTGAATAGGTCCAACAGGAACTTCTGGGAGCTCTCCAGTAAGTGAGAGTGAGCTCCAGAGGAGATCTCTGCCATGGATTTAGCTAGCTCATTTGCAACATCTTTTATGTCTATGATGATTATGCCATCTATCTTCAAAGCAGGTGGTGACAGTGATGTACTCTTTCCAGCGATCTTACGCACCTTGTCCCATACCCATGCTAAGGGGGTCCCAGAGTTAATTGAGGAGACATACTGCCTCCACGATGACCGTCTATCCTCCTTTAGCACTAGCCTGGCCTTGGCTCGGGTCTTTTTGTAATGGATCAAGGTTACATTGCTGGGGCGTCATTTCAACTGCCTTAATACAGCTTTCCTTGCTCTGACAGTTTGTTGGCATTCATCAGACCACCATGGTACCAGAGGTTGACAGCAATGTCCGCTACTTTTCGGAATGCATGCTTCTGCTGCAAGGGGAATTTGTGATGTGAAATGATTAACAGCATCTTGAACACAGTGGAAATCATTCACAGATCCTTGAAATACTGCAGTTGATCTAAAAAGATTCCAGTCCCATTTCAAGTCGCCATCTCTGCACTTCATTGGCTGAAATACCATTCACCTCCTGCAAAAGTATTGGAAAGTGGTCGCTTCCATGTAAGTCTTCCATGACCTACCAAGTGAAATTCATCTGTGAATCAGGTGAGGGAATTGACAGGTCTATATTGAAGAATGTCCCAGTTTGAATTTGGAAATGTGTGGGAGTGTCATTGTTCAGTAAAACTGCATCTACTCTTAAGAACAAGGACTCCAAGGATTTCCCTCGAGGGTTGCACGAAGTGTCTCCCCAGAGGTGATGCCGACCATTGAATCTCCCAAGAGTAGAAATGGATGTGGCAACTGCCCAATTACATCTTCCAAATCATCTATGTTGAGATTATGAGGAGGAAAGTAGATGGATGCAACAGTATAAGGTCGCATCAAGCCTATTCTCACAGCCTTCACCTGTTGTCTGCAGGTGGATGGCCTGGAAGGGAATATCTTAATGTGCCAGTACTGCTACTCCTCCATGAGGTCCATTATCAAAAGTCCCATAATGGGCTTGAATTTGGAATCCTCCCAGGGAAATCGGATGATTTTCCCTGGTCATAATCTCTTGTAGGAATACACAACCTGGATTACATGAAACTATCAGATGTTGCAGTTCTTCCCATTGTGCAGCCTTGCCTGATGGCTCCTAAGACCTTACTTTGGGAGGAGGAGTCTCCTCAATAGTCTCCTCACTCCTACTCCATTTACTACAATTCAGCAATTGGGGACTGGGGTTTAAAGGAAGTGGCACAGTGTGTGGTGTAAGAAACAGTGGAGGGCAAGGGTTGGTGGGAAGGAGGATGGGCTAGAACCGAAGCAAAGGACCTACCTGGCTGTGCAAACAGCACACAGGCACGTCACTTTGCCTCTGGAAGACTAACTTTCTCCTTGCTCCTTATCACCAATACTTCTTTTTCAAATTTGTACGTTTTACATTGCTTTGAAGAAGCTTCATGAGCTTCTTTGCAGTGGTAACAGCATATTGGACCTGGACAGTTGTCATATCCTTGATGAGCTGTTGTACCACACTTTACACATACTCTTGGTTGTCAATTTTCCTTAAAACGGTAAGAGTTGGCTCCATGCCCATAACCTTGGCAGTGGAAACACCGCATAGGGTTAGGCACATATGGCTTTACCTTGAGGTAGTACCATGCCAACTTATCTGATTCTGGAAAGAGTAACGTGTTAAAAGTTGGAAGGAGAGCTGGTGTTGACTGTTCCAAACCATTAACTTTCTTCCTAAAACGTTTTACTGTCACTACATTAAAATTCTCTAGTTCCTCTAACAGTTTCTCCTCAGAATATCTCATCAGGTCTCGGGAAACGACAATTCCCTTACACTGATTGAGGGCTTTGTGAGGAGAATGTGAAACTTGAGCCCCAGGGATGTTGCATATCACACGCAGATGGTCACTCCCGTCTGGTGATGAAACCTCAACTATTAGGCTACCATCTCGCTGTGGGGTGATATGAGGATCACGTTGACATACCTCAACTATTTTCTGATGTACTTCAAAAATATCAAGATCCATGATTGATACGCCATCAATGGTCTTTACTACTAGGTACTTACTATATCAAATACTCTCATTTTTACCAGGTAAGATTCTTTAGTGGATTGAGGAGAACTTACACCCTCCTTACCTGGTTTGGGAGCCCGGGAACCATTACATTTCCCATTCTTGCCCTTTGGAAGCTGGAAAGGTTCCAAAGTGACAACATGTGAAGTTCCAGAGGGAATGGTCTGAGGATTGTGTAGGTCGTCAGGGAGAGAGCTAGATCTTTGTAAATTTGTAGTACTGATACAAATTAGAATTCTTCATTTCCTCACCCCCCCACCCACTATGGAGTCTAACGAGGAGAAGCTATAGTTGGGCTCAAAATCTCCCAACAGCCACAGGGCTAATGAGGAAATATATGCAGCTACTATTACAGTACTGATGGCAGTCGCGGGACCTATGCGCTAACGACCGAACAGTGCCTGCTTGACGCTAGCCATATTTGACCAGCCTATTGACTTCACCGGGCCTTGATCAAGCCACCCGTCTAACCAGAATAAAGGACCAAAGAGGTGTGTCGCTAGCTGCAGGGCGCAGCATGCAGCATTGCTCAACCTCCAGGACTCCTGTCTCCTGGTAATACAGGATACCATGCACGGCAAACACACGTGGGATAGTTCTCCCTGGTCCAAGATCAAATGAACCAGGGGTGGGTGCACCACCCCCTCTCATATGCCTTGGTGCACCAGGAAGCCATTTTGTCTCATCCCTCACTGGTGACCCCACCAGTATGGGTAGCCCTCTTGTCCAGCTCACCAGATCATTGGGACCTCAAGCCCCCCCACCGCAGGAAGGCGACTTCCGTTAGGGGGTCCGGAGAAGGAGGCTATTCTTGCTGCTGGGATCAGCTCCCGAGCCATGGGGCCAAAAGACATCTCATAGCCAGCTCGGTCACAGCCGGATACTGCATTGAAGTCACCCAGAAGCCATAA
>NC_051390.1:57933836-57936336 GCF_015228065.2 Penaeus monodon | reverse complement strand
CATCCTAACCTCTTTTAGGGTAGGAGGTTCCTCGCTGATGGGTGGGTCCGGCACAGGCACTGTGACATCACTTGCATCACTTGTTGGAGGGTCAACCTGGTACAACTGCTCAAAATACTCACCCCAACATGATCTGAGATGATCCGTCCATCCGCTGATCGGAATGCAGTCATCTGTGAGGAGGGCTTAGAGTTCAGCTTTCTCAGGGCTTGGTAAGCAGGGCAAAGGTTATTTACCAAGAAATGGCCTTCGATCTCCTCAGCATGATTCCTGATGAACTGTTCCTTGTCCCTTCTCAGCAGGGTCCGAGCCCTACACACCATGGTGCGACGCAAGACTTGATTACCATTCAGCTGAGCCTTGCGACATGCTTCAGTGGCCTCTAATGTCTCCAGGGAGATGTAATTCTGTCTTGCCTTTGGGCATAAGCAAATGGACTCCTGAGCTGCTTTGAGTGTTATGAGCTTGAAGAGCTCCCACAGAGCAACTGGGTACGTCAGGTTGTCGAGTTCTGTGAATCGGTCAGAGATTGCCATGGTGAACCCTCCTCTTCCTTTAGTCTGTCCAGGTGAAACACCTTAGTGTGGCAACTGGAGGGACGGGGTGTTTTGAAGTGGACCAGCAGGGTAGCCACAACCAGCCATGGGCGTGCCACAGAACTCGGGACTCTGGTAAACCCTGTAGTTTTAGAGGGTCCTCATCACGTGCTAAAAGGAATATGGTCGATCTCCTTGGCCACTGTACCCTATCACTGTACCATGTCCAGTGATGCGGTTTGGAGCGCTGGTACCAGGATCAAGAGATCCTCATTTTCTGGGACCAAGCAAAGTCCCAGAGGATTAATTGATTGATTATATAAAATTATCTGCCATGTCAACAGCTAAGGTCATTAGCAGCGAATGCCTTGTTAAATAGAAATATTAAGATATATAAAACTTGAAAAATCTATCAATAAATATCTTACAAATAACCTTACATACATTTGAAATCAAAGCATAAATATTATGCTCTAAGTGTATAAAATTATTACATAAACACTATACATGATTAGATCTTATTGAAAATATTAGTCTCCCTAAGGAAACTAATAAGACCCTCTATATCACAAACCTCCCACAATACATTTTTCAGTCTATATAGGGGAGATAAGTACATACGTCTTTGGTCTGAGAATGTTGCACATCTTTCCACTACATGTGCGATTGTTAATGGTTCTTGGCATCCCTCACAAAGTGCTTGACTTTTTGCCATCATCAGCCCATGAGTAAGTCTTGTGTGCCCAATTCTTAGTCTTGTTAATGCAACTTCCACTTTTCGGTTGGGATGGATGCTAGTCACCCAAACTACCAAGGTCATCTTCTAATTTCTCGCAGTTTGTTTCTGGAGGTTTGCCTCCATTGTTCCTTCCATTTATCACGAAGACAACTCCTGATGCTGGTTTCAGGTCGCTGTGTGGGAGAGGAAAAAGAGCATCACAAGGCTGAGTGGCAGCTGCCTTGGCCTTCTGATCAGTTCACTCATTCCCACTGATACCAACATGCACTGGCATGTTATCTTTTTACATGTTGATATCAGTGCAAGCCAATCTTGAACCTCCCTCACTACTGGATGTGATGAGTTTAAGCTCTTGATTGCTTGCAAAACACTACGAGAGTCACAATAAATCACAAAAAATGGTTCGTAAGATCTCTAGTCATCTTAACTGCTGCAAGGATGGTATGTAACTCTGCAGTGAAGATAGAGGCTGCTAGAGAAAGACTGCCAGATGCAGTCTTTCTTCTGCTCACTGCTGCAAAGCCCACACTATTTTCAGATTTCGAACCATCTGTATATATTGCATCTGATCATTGGTACATAGAAATGTGCTGAAGAAATCTCTCTCTGACTTCTGCTTCAGATCTCTCCCCTTTTCCCCATTCCGACCATATCCAGCTCGACTGATTAGTCAAGAGGGGGAAATTTGGGAATTCCAACAGCCAGAAAACCTTTGTGAGACATAAATTAAGATCTTCCACAAGATTCCTCATTTTCCTTCCATAGGATCGGCTATCCTCAAGGGGGTGAAACCAATCTGGATTAGGAGATCCTGAATCCTTTGGGAGTCCCCGTGTAGTAAATCAGGTTCATGTAGTCCCGGTGTAATGAAAAAGGTGGTTCTCCACTCTTAGCATAAAGGGAATCCACAGGTGTAGACCTGAAAGCCCCAATTCAGATTCTGAGAGCTTCATTATGAGAACAGTGGGAGCTGCAGTTGAATAAGCCTCACATCGATAATCAAGCTCAATATGAATAAGTGCTCGCTAAAGCCGCAGAAGCGTTGTGCGGTCTGCATCCCAAGATAGATGTGAAAGAAACCACAAAATACGAAGCACTTTTGTAGCCTTCACTTTTAACTGTTTGATGTGAGGCACCCATGTAAGCCTTGAGTTAAAAATTAGACCCAAGTACTTCACCTCTTGAAATTGCAGGGGGTTTGCCTCCTAAATAGAGGGAAGATGGA
>NC_051390.1:57906792-57909292 GCF_015228065.2 Penaeus monodon | reverse complement strand
ACACACATACACACACACACAACACAAACCACACACAGATATATATAAGCCAGCCTTGTGGAGTGCAAGCTAGCCCTCCATAAGCCGGTCCAAGCCCGGATAAATGGGGAGGGTTGGGGTCAGGAAATGCATTCGCCTGTACAATCTTGCCAAAACTTACATGGAATAAGCCAAACAAGTAGAGCCACCAATGTAGGATAATATGTGTGTGCGTGTGTGTGTGTGGGGGGTGATGTAAACGATGCACAGAACTTCGCCCTAACTCTGTGGACCAGCAAGTGCTACCGCCTCATGAACGGGGAGCCAGAAGCTAGCTCAACATTTGCGAATTGGAACATTAAATGTGAGTCCATGGACAGGAAAAGACCGGGTTCTGGCAGATAGTATGAAAAACTAGGAAAGTGGACGTGCTATGGTGCAGGAAACAAGATGGAAAAGGGACACAAGGCGAAAGAATGGATATGGGAGTAGCAAACGGAGAAGGAAGAAATGGAATGGAATTATTCTATCGCGTGACATGAAAGATTTTGTGACGGAAGTGACAAAAAGAGATAGCCCTGAAGATTCTGATGGAATATATTTATTGGTATGCATGAACAAGGAGGAGGCACAGCTGAAGAAAAAAAAGGTCTTGGACGGCACTACAAGAAGAACTGGAAAAGGTTGATAAAGTGAAAAAGAGGGAGGAGATATGAATGCCATGTTGAATGGCCAATGAGCCGTCAGTCCATGCACGGAGGAAAAGGCTTAGAATGATGAGGACGGAGAGAAGGTAAGTGACCTAGCTTTAAAACCGTGATATGGTTAATATGAAATATCTTATCCGTAAGGAAATGAACACCTTGATTACTTACAAAGGGTCATAGAGCAAGGAGAAAACATTAGGGAGATTAAAACTGCCAAGTAATACATGGATAAGATAAAAATGTTAAACTAAAGGACAAATGATTTCCAACAGGAGTTCAAAGGACGAATTCTAATAGAGCTAAGCCATGTTATGGTAGATCGAAACACCTGGTGGGATGATGCAAACATAATTATATATTAAAAGCTGGAAGGAAATACTGGGTGAGAGTAGTGGAAAGGGTTTTTTTTTGGGAAAATAGGAAAATTGAGTGTTTAAATGAAGAGTACAAGAGAAAGTGAGTGCTAAGAAGAAAGCCAAGAAAAAAGGGTAAGAATGTAAACAGATGAAAACAGAGCAGCATTATAAACAGGGTGCAAGGGAAGCTAAGAAAGGGACAGGCGGAAGAATTCAAGTGGCTAAAATCTGAAAATAAGAGTAGAATGATCTTAACCACATATGCAGATGAAGGATGAAAGGGAAGTGTGATGAGAAAAGACGAGAGATGGATGGATAAGATGGAGGCAGTATTTCACACAGGCTGCCCTAAATGAAAAAATGATAGATATTTGAGAAGAGCTGGAGAGCCGAATGATTTAAGGAGTAGTGAAATACTAGAGACAGAGTGAATGCTGACATTAAGAAGATAAGAATGGAAAAGTTACGGGACGATGACATACCGGTGGAAGTATGGGAAAGCTTTGGGAGAGGAGTTGACATCTTGCATGGATTGATGAAAGAGAATAAATGTTAAAGGGAAGCAATACTAGCAAAGTTGAGAGAAAGTACTGTGATACAATTTTCAAGAGAAAGGAAGATATTCAGATTTGTGAGAAACTATCGGGGTATTAAGCTGATGTAGTAGACTTTAAAACTACTTGGAAACGATTTTTGGACTCGCGACTCCCTAGCCAAAGTAGTGCGCACTGGACGATATCAACTTGGTTTTATGAAAGGATCGGAACAGGTTGACGGTATCTTTTTCCCAGGCAAACCATGGAGAATATAGGAGAAGAAAAGAGTGCGATTATGGTTCATAGACTTCAGTTGAAAACTTCTGGACCGAGTGGTAATACAAAAGTCTGGAGAGTGTACCAAGAGCGAGGAGTTACAGAAAAAAATGTAAACGAATGTCCAGGAATACTACAGGACGTGACAACGAGGAGTTTAGGCCGCACAGTAGGCATGACGGAAACATTCAATTAAAGGTCGGCATACACGCAGGATCGGCCACTTAGTCCACTGCATTCAAAATAGTGTTTGATGTCATCACGAAAAGGTAAGAGAAGAAACACCATGGGCGAATTGTACGCTGATGTATGTGCTATTGGCAGAAAGTAGAAGAGGGCTAGAAAGGAAACTAGAAGAATGGAGGTTTGCTTTAGGAAAGCAGAGGAAGAGAAGGTGTGTGTGTGTGTGTGTGTGTGTGTGTCTGTGTTGTGTTGTGTAGTGGTGTGCGTGGTGTGTGTTGTTTGTGTGTGTGTGTGTGTGTGTGTGTAGTGTGTGTGTGTGTATGTGTGTGTGTATGTGTGTGTGTATGTGTATGTGTGTGGTGTGTGTGTGTGTGTGTGTGCGTACATATGAACGTAAACATTTATGTGTATATATATATATATATATATATATTATATATATATATATATATATATATATATA
>NC_051390.1:57901792-57904292 GCF_015228065.2 Penaeus monodon | reverse complement strand
GAAAGAATGGATATATGGAGGAGCAAACGGAGAAGGAAGAAATGGAATTGGAATTATTCTATCGCGTGACATGAAAGATTTTGTGACGGAAGTGAACAAAAAGAGATTAGCCCTTGAAGATTTCTCGATGAATATATTTATTGTGTATGCATGACAAGCAGGAGGCACAGATGAAGAAAAAAAGTCTTGGACGGCACTACAAGAAGAACTGGAAAAGGTTGATAAAAGTGAAAGATGGAGGAGATATGAATGGCCATGTTGAATGGCAATGATGCCGTCAGTCCCATACACGGAGGAAAAGCTTATGGAACTGATGAGGACGGAGAGAAGGTAAGTGACCTAGCTTTAACCTTTGATATGGTAATATGAAATATCTTATTCCGTAAGGGAAATGAACACCTTATTACTTACAAAAGTGGTCATAGAGCAAGGAGAAACATTAGGGAGATTAAAACTGCCAAGTAATACCTGGATTAAGGATAAAATGGTTTAAACTAAAGGAAAATGATTTCCAACAGGAGTTCAAGGACCGAATTCTAATAGAGCTAAGCCATGATATGGTAGATCTGAACACCTGGTGGAATGATGCAAACATAATTATATTAAAAGCTGGAAAGGAAATACTGGGTGAGAGTAGTGGAAAGGTTTGGGAAAATAAGGAAATTGAGTGTTTTAATGAAGAAGTACAAGAGAAAGTGAGTGCTAAGAAGAAAGCCAAGAAAAAAGGGTAAGAATGTAAACTAGATGAAAACAGAGCAGCATTATAACAGTGTTGCAAGGGAAGCTAAGAAAGGACAGGCGAAGATATTCAAGTTGGCTAAAAGTAGAAATAAGAGTATGAATGATTTAACACACATATGGCAGATGAAAGGATGAAAGTGGAAGTGTGCTGAGAAAAGAGAGAGATGGATGGATAAGATGGAGGCAGTATTTTCAAAAGCTGCTAAATGAAAAAAATGATAGATATTTGAGAAGAGCTGGAGAGCCGAATGATTAAGGAGTAGCTGAAATACTAGAGAAGAGGTGAATGCTGCATTAAAGAAGATAAAGAATGGAAAAGTTACGGGACCCGATGACATACCAGTGGAAGTATGGAAAGCTTTGGGAGAAGGAGTTGACATCTTGCATGGATTGATGAAAGAGATAATGTAAAGGGAAGCAATACTAGAAAAGTGGAGAGAAAGTACTGTGATACAATTTTCAAAGAGAAAGGAGATATTCAGAGTTGTAAGAACTGTCGGGGTATTAAGCTGATGTCTCATACTTTAAAACTACTGAAAACGTTTTTGGACTCGGGACTTAGACAAGTAGTGCGCACTGGCCGATATCAACTTGGTTTTATGAAAGGGATCGGAACAGTTGAGGGTTTATCTTTTCTCCCAGGCAAACCATGGAAAAACTAGGAGAAAAAAAGAGTGCTGATTATGGTCTCATCGACTTCAGGAAAACTTATGACCGAAGTGTCATACCAAAAGTCTGGAAGGGTTACAAGAGCGAGGAGTACATGAAAAATATGAAAAAAATGATCCAGGAATACTACAAGGACGTGACAACGAGAGTTAGGCGCACAGTAGGCATGACGGAACACTTCAAAGTAAAGGTCGGCTTACACCGGGGATCGGCCTTAGTCCATGCTATTCAAAATAGTGTTTGATGTCATCACGAAAAGTAAGAGAAGAAAAACCATGGTGCGTATTGTACGCGATGATATTGTGCTAGTGGCAGAAAGTAGAAGAGGGGGTAGAAAGGAAACTAGAAGAATGGAGGTTTGCTTTAGAAAGCAGAGGAATGAGAATAAGCAGGTCCAAGACGACCAACAAGCCACAAATAAAGCTAGGTGGGAGAGAATTGAATAAAGTTTCAAACCTATAAACATCTAGGTTCAATGGTCGAAGAAACTGCCGGAATGGATAAGGAAGTTTAAATTTCAGAATTCAAAGTGGATTTGAATACTTGGAGAAAAATGTCAGGAGTGTTGTGCGATAGGAGAGTCCCAATTTGATCAAAGGTAAGGTGATAAGGCGTATCCAGCCTTAAAATTGAAGCAGCACCACTGAAGAAGTTAGAAGAAAAGAAGTGGACGAGCTGACATGAATATGTTGGGGATGGATGGTTGGAGTCACAAGGAGAGATAGAATAAGAACGACTACATCAGAGTCACAGTGGAAGTAGTGGAAATTTCTAAGAAAATTAGTAGGCAAGACTAAGATGGTTCGGCCATTTAAGAAAAGATGGGGAAGAATCACGTGGGAAGAGAAGTCATGGAAATGGAAGTACAAGGAAACAGAAGAAGAGGAAGACCTAGAACACGATGGAAATATTTTATAAATAAATATCTTAGGGAGGAGAATATAAATGTAGAGCAGGTTAACAATAGGAATATATAAAGAAGGCTCATTTACACGCGACCCGATAAGACAAAGCTGAAAGATACAACACACCACACACCACGCACACACAACACACACATATAATATATTAAATAATATAAATTAAACCC
>NC_051390.1:57887518-57901692 GCF_015228065.2 Penaeus monodon | reverse complement strand
GAAGCCGATCCCTTAAAGGGCTTATCAGGTACAGGGCCCCCAGGCCTTTTAAAGGGGCAAACCCAAAAAGCCCCTTTTTTTGGTTTTTTCTCCCTCCTCCACGGGCGTTTCCCCTGTTTGGGGCCTAAGTCCCAAACTTTTCATGTTAACCATTCCCAGGTCCCTTTTTGTTAAATGTTTTCAAGGACAAAAACCCCGGGTACATATCCCCCCCTATCAAGAAATTTTTGCCCAAAAAAAACCTAAAACAAACCGAAAATTTAATAAAATTAGCCCAAGGGAAAAACCTTTCCTTTAAAAAAAGTACCTAATTAAATCATTTTAGAAAACAAAATCTTTAAACCAAAACCGGATTTTTTTTCCTTCGGGGGGGTGCTCTGGGGGGGGCCTAATTCAGGAAGAGGGGGTTTTTTTAAAACCTGCTAGGCAAAACTAACTTTTTTCATCCCCCTCCCTCCTCTCTCCTCATCTCGGCGCCGCCACGGGTTTGCGCTAGGGGGGCAACTCATCTTCTTTTTAACCCTCCCCAAGAAACTTTTTGGCCCCTTGGTAATAATACTAAAAAACGGGTCGTTTTCGCCCTCTCTTCATAGGTGACTAGAAGGGCTCTCCAGTTAAAGCCCTTCCCGGATTATTCGGCCCACCCCTCGCTTCCGAGCGGGTTTGCCCACACGCCCTTTTCCTCCTCCCCCCCCCCTAACGGAAGCCCCTTTTCCGCGGGGGGGGGCTTGAGGGCCCAAAATTTTTGGTGACCACCAGGGGCTCCCTACTGGAGGGGTCACCAGTGAGGGATGAAACCACATGTGGATTCCTGGTGCACCAAGGCTATGAAGAGTGCGATGGTGCACCCACCCCTGGTTCATTCCATCCTTGGCCCAGGGAGAACTCTCCCACGTGTTGGGGTTTGCCGTGCGTGGGGCATCCCGTATTACCAGGAGAACGAGTCCTGGATGGTTGAGGCGATGCTGCACGCTGCGCCCGGCAGCTAGCAACACACCTCTTTGGGTCCTTTAGTCGGGCTAGACGGGCGGCTGGATCAAGGCCCGGTCAAGACAATCGGCTGGTCAAAGAGGGCTAGGGTCAAGCAGGGCACATTCAGTCGGTATGCATGGTTCCACCGCTACTGACATCATACTGTAATAGTGCTGCGTATATTTTCCTCATTACCCCTGTGGCTGGTTTGGGAGATTTTTGAAACCCCAACTATAGCTTCCCTCTTGGACTCCCAGGTGGGTGGGGGGGGTGAGTGAATGAATGAATTCTAATTTGTATGAGGGCTACAAATTTACAATATCTAGCTCTCTCCCTGACGACCTACTACGCAAATCCCCCGACCAATCCCTCTGGAACTCACGTATTGTCACTTGGAACCTTTCCACTTCCAAAGGGCGAGAATGGGAATCGTAATTGTTCCCGGGCTCCCAAACCAGGTAAAAGGGGAAAAGTCTCCTCATCCTACTAAGGAAATCTTACCTGGTAAATATGACAACATTTCATATAGTAAGTACCTAGTAATGAAGACCTTGATGGTGTATCAATCATGGATATTGATATTTTTCGGGGGGGGGAAGTACAATCCACGGGGGGGGGGGGGAAAATTTGTTGAGTATGTCAACGTGATCCTCGCTCACACCCACAGCGAGATGAGCCTGATAGTTGAGGTTTCGTCACCGACGGAGTGACCGTCTGAGTGCGAATATGCGACATTCCTGGGGCTCAAGTTTTTATGTTCTCCTCACAAAACCCTTAATCAGTGTAAGGAATTGTTTTTTCCCGAGACCTGATGAGGTAGTCTGCGGAGAAACTGTTTAGAGGAACTAGAAGTAATTTTAATGTAGTGGCAGTAAACGTTTTAAGCAAGAAAGTTAATGGTTTGGAACAGTCGACACCAGCTCTTTCTTATCTAACCTTTAACACATTAGTCCTTCCAGAATCGGTTAAGTTAGCTGGTACCACCTCAAGGTAAAGCCATAATTGCCCAACCCTATGCGGTGCTTCCACTGCCAGGTTCGGGCATGGAAGCTAAACTCTTGCCGTTTTAAAAGAAATGAGCAACCAGAGTATGTGTTCAGGTGTGGTACAACATTCATCACAGGAAGATGACAACTGTCCTGGTCTCATATGGCTGTTACCACTGCAAAGGCCTCATGAAGCTTCTTCAAATCATTGTAACAGGTACAAATTTGAAAGGAATGTTATTGGTAATAAGGAGGCAAGGAGAAAGTTAGTTTTTCCAAGGCAAAGCCACGTGCCCGTGTGCTATTTGGACAGCCAGGTAGTCCTTTGCTTCGGTTCTTGCCCATCCTCCTTCCCCCACCCTTGCCGCTACAATGCTTCTTACAACACACACTCTGCACTTTCTTTAACCCTCAGTCGGAAATTTGCTGACACTTCCTCTGGTGCGGTTGTTCCACCAGAAACGGAGTAGGAGTGAGGGGACTCTATGAAGGAGACCTCCTCCTCCCAAAGTAGGTCTTTGGAGCCAACATTTTACAGGCTCCAGGAGGCCTCAATGGTGACGCTCCAGCTGGCCACCACACCACAAGGCCTCATACTGCTAGGAGAATGCCCCTGAAGTAAAGGCTCCAGGCACGCCCTTTGCTCGGCAAAAGGAATCCTGAGCCTGTGCAAAAGACTTCCAGCTCCACAAATCCAACAGGGGCCATCCGCTGCTAGACAGAATGCCCCTGAGCAAGGCCTCAGGTACCGCTCTTGCCCAGGCAAAGAAATCCTGAACCCCTGTCCAGGGAAACCTGTGGAAACTATCTCCACAGGTAAACAACCATTAAAAGGGACTGGCCCAGGATCATGGAAAGGGACAACGCCTCAAGTGTATGCAAAACCTTGACCACAGGTGCTGCAACCCCTTATGAAAGAAATAATATAAAGAACTGATTTCACTAATCCAATGGAACTGTCGGGATTTCATGCAAAATTGGAAAACTGCAATATCTGACTCAGCTTCATATAATCAGTTTTTGTGTATGTCTACTAGAGATTTTGAACCCTGGAAATCATCCATCCGATTTTCCCTGGAGGATTCCAAATTCAAGCCCTTATGGGAAAAACCCCCCCCTCTTTTTTTTTTTTGTGACAATGGAACCTCAGGAGGAGTAGCAGTAATGGTCGTCAAGATATTCCCTTCAGGGCCATCCAACTGTCAGACAACACTGCAAGGTGTAAGGCTGGTGAGCATGGCTTGACACGACCTTACAACTGTTGCATCCATCTACCTCCTCCCATAATCTCAACATAGATGATTTGGAAGATGTACTTTGGGCAGGTTGCACATTCCAATCTACTCTTAGGGAGATTTTCCAATGTCGCATCACCTCTGGGAGACACTTTGTGCCACCCTCGAGGAATGTGGGCCATTTATGGTATCATGAGGCCGAACCTGGGGACGACAAGAATGCTTGATTCAGTGAACGCCGTTGAGTCCTTGTTCTTAAGAGTATAAGATGCAGTTTTACTGAACAGTGACACTCCCCCACATTTCCAAGTTTCAAACTTGGACATTCTCCATATAGACCTATCAATAGGCTCACCTGACTTCACAGTTTGAACTTCCACTTGGTCAGGCTCTGGAAACTTACATGGAAGCTCGACCATTTTCCCATACTGTTTGGAGGAGGTTAATTCTATATTCCAGTCAATGGCGTGCCTAAGAGATGGCGACTTTGAACATGCAGAACTGGAATCTTTTTCTTAGATCACTGCATTATTGCAAGGATCTGTTGAATGATTTCACAGTGCTGTTCAAGTATGCTGTTAATCACTTCAAATCACGAATTCATCTTGCCGGCAGAAGCATTCCTTCCCAAAGTAGCGGACAGTACGTCGACCTCCAGTACCATGGTGGTGGTCTTGGATGAATGCCACCACCCAACAAGCTAGTGGGGGGGGGTCAGAGCAAGGAAAACTGCATTAAGGCAGTTGAAACGACGCCCAGCATTGTAACCTTGATCAGTTACAAAAGACGCCGAGCCAAGGCCAGGCGCGTGCTAAAGGAGGCTAGACGGAACGTCGTGGAGACAGTATGTCTCATCGATTAATTCTGGTGACGCCCCTTAGCATGGTGTGGGGAACAAAGGTGCGTAAGATTGACTGGAAAGTAGCACATCCATATCAACAACCTGCTCTGAAGATAGATGTGCATAATCATCACTACAAAAAGATAGTTGCTAATGGACTGCTAATCCATGGCAGAGATCTCCTCTGGACATCTACCTGCTCGATTCTCCACTCTTCGTGCTGAACAAGGAAAACACCCAGTGTCGTTCCTTCAGTATGTGACTGCAGCAGAACTTCCATACATTTGGCCATTTTTGCCGCAAGGAATGATGGACTTTTCTGCTTTGCAAGCTCTGCCGTAGAACTGCCCCAGTAAGTGACGATATCCATATCAAATGATAATCTCACTACAGGAGAGCTCCAGAAGTTCCTGTTGGACCATTCAATAGGTCATAGAGAGGGCACAGTGCATCCACATGGAGAGGCTATAATCATTCCTGGTTCCTAAAACCTGGCAAGATGCCCTCCGCACCAGGAATTACAGACCAATTTCTCTCACCATCTGCATCTGCAAGCTGATTGAGAAAATGGGAAACTTCAGGTTGACATGGCTGCTAGAAAAAGAAAACATGTTGAACCCCCATATCAATATGCTTTTAGAAATTGAGATCGACCACAGATGCTACTTGTGGAGGATGGAAACTGCTAACAGAATTTCCTTCGCACAGCGACGTCTGCATGGTTTGGCAGTCCTTCTTTGCCTTGAAAAGCTTCGATACAACTTGGAAGCATGGCATACTCATGAAGCTGTATGACCATTGGTTTAAGAAAGGGAGCATTACCTACCTATCATACAAAGCTTCCATCCTTGCTAACAGTAAATTTAGAGTTTCGGGTGGGAAACAGTTTCCTCTAACCTGGAACCCAGCTGGAAGGGTCCCCAAGGGAGTGTCCTTAAAGAAGTGTGACCCTATTTTGCCAGTGCTATAATGACATTGTAAAAGTTGTTCCAAGTTTCTTCTCATGTAATTGTAATGTGTGATGACTTTACACTGTACTGCTTCATGAGGAAGCCTTACAGGATGTGCAAGGACACGATGCAGTTGCAATAAATCGGTTGTAAGTGGGCAACATATCGTGGGTTCAAATTTTCTTCAAGCAAGACCATGGGCATGCATTTCCACAAACGAGGAAAATTCCACCCTTTCCCTCTATTTTAGGAGCAAACCCTCACTGCAATATTTGTCCAAAGGTGAAGTACTTTGTGGTCTAATTTTTTTGACTCAAGACTTACATGGGTCCTCACATCAAAACAGGTAAAAGTGAAGGCTACAAAAAAGGCGCTCAGTATTTGTGCGGGTCTTTTCACTTTAATCTTGGGGTGCAGACCGCACAAACGCGTTCTACGGCTTTACTCCGGGCGCATATTCGTATTAAGCTTGATTATGGCTGTGAGGGTGTAATTCTTCTGCAACTCCACTGTTTCTCCGGATGTTTGGACTCAGTTCATAATGAATCTCTCAGAATCTGTGCTGGTGCTTTCATTCAGTCTTCACCTGTGGAATCCCTGTATGCTGAGAGTGGAGACCACCTCTTTCATTACACCGGTACTACATGAATCCTGATTTCCTACACGAGACTACAAAGGATTCCGGGATCTCCACACTACATCAGATTGGTTTTCAGCCCCTTAGGATAGCCGATCCTATGGTAGGAGAATGAGGAATCTTGTGGAAGATCCTTAATTTGAGTCTCACTAAGGTTCTGGCTGTTGGAATTCCCCAATTTCCCCCCTTGAACTGATCAAGTCGAGCTGGATTTGATCGGATTGGGAAAGGGGAGAAATCAGAAGCAAGAAGTCAAGATAAATTTCTCAGCATATTCTAGGGGAGTAACCAAGTGATCAGGCAATATATACAGATGGTTCGAAATTATCTGAAATAGGTGGTGGGCTTTGCAGCAGTGAGGCAGAAGGAATACTGCATCTGGCGTCTTTCTCTAAAGCCTCACGATCTTTACTGCAGAGTTACTTGCCATCCTTGCAGCAGTTAAGATGACTAGAGATCTTACTACCCATTCAATTGTGATATATTGTGAACTCTCGTAGTGCTGTTGCAGCAATCAAGGAGCTTTAAACTCATCACATCCACTAGTAAGGGAGGTTCAAGATGGGGCTTGCACTGATGTCAACACGCAAAAGATAAACTCTGTGTTGGGTGCCAGCGCATGTTGGTATAGTGGGAATGAGCGAGCCGATCAGAATGCAAGGCAAGCTGCTGCTCAGCTTGTGATGCTCGTTTTTCCCTCCCACACACCGACCTGAAACCCGACCCGCATAAGGAGTTGTCCTTCGCATAAATTGGAAGTAACAATGGGAAGGCTACCTTCCCAAACAACTGCGAGAATTAGAGATGACCTCGGCAGTTGGGTGACTAGCATCCCCCTAACCCAAAGTGAAGTTGCCTAACAATAGACTAAGAATCAGGCCACACAGACTGATCATGGGCCGATGATGCTAAAAGTCCAAGCAGTCTTTTGTGAAGGCTGCCAAGAGCCATTAACGATCGCACAAGTAGTGGAAGCTGTGCAACATTCTCATACAAAAGACGTATGTACTTACTCCCCCTATACACTGAAAAATGTATGGGGGAGGATTGTGACATAGAGGGTCCTTATTAGTTTTCCTTTAGAAGAGACTAATATTTCAATAAAATTTAATTATGCATACTGTTTATGCAATATTTTATATACTTAAAGCATAATATTTATTGCTTTGATTGTTTATTTGTTTATTGTTATTAGTAAATTATTTATTGATAGACTTTTAAAGTTTTAAATATTTTAATATTTCTATTTAACAAGGTATTCGCGCCTAAGACCCTTAGCTGTTGACGCGGCAGATAATTTGAATAATCAATCAATCACTTCCCCTCATGCGCTGGTCATAGGTCTCCTTCATAGTCATGGCCTTTGAGCTTGCCACGCACTTCGTGTCGGTGCACCTCCGCCAGGTTCTCCTGCAGTGCCACCTGCATAGCTGAATGTGACAGTTGGCAAGTTCACGTCCGGGTGGCCGCCCTGTGCCAATCCCGCTGGTGCCTGAGCTCACGAGCCAAACATAGTCGGCAGGTGTAAGCCTGTTCCTCATGCACAGCAGACCGTAAGGCCATGAATATGGCAGGCAGCTTGGATGTCCCAGTCTTCCTGACTTTCCTGCATATTTGCTAACTGTTGAGCAAGGGTACGGTTTAAACCGCTCGCAACAGACCATTGGACTGTGGATGGAGGGTGTCCGTCCATGTCTTGCGCGACACCTAACAGCTCACAACACTCACGGAACACGCCGTGACTCAAACTCCACGGCCTTGGTCAGAGTGCAGTTCAGAGGCACACAGAAACGGGTAATGAATTCATTCACTAGCACCACCAGCCAACGGTCCTCGGCCTCGTGGGTTGTGTAGTGCATTATGCCTCAGGCCACTTTGAGAAAAAGTCCATTACCACACAAATGTATCGGGGGGTTCCTTGTGCGTTAGAGGCAGCGGAACGCAATGTCTATTGCCCACCCGTTCCGTGGTGCTCCCACAAGTCAGTACACCTGTAACGGGCAACGGTTTCTTTCTAGCGGGTCCCTTCTTTGCACTGCACACATCACATGCTCTACACCACTCAGACCTCCCTTCTCATGCCCCACCCAGTAGAAGTTGTTTGGACGTAGATGGCTCAGGGTCCTTTTTGTTTTCTCGCCCAAGTGCCACTGGTAACACCGGCATGGTAAATTCCCTCAGCAACTTCAGGCACGGCATGCTCTTCGTACTCCAACTACCCACTTGTCACTGTCCTCGTTCACTCACTGCACCCAGCGCATTCCTAACAACCGCTTTGCGCTCGCGTAATGTTTCCCACCTGTGTCCCACCAGACCCTTTGGTGGTGGGGCTCTTCCTCCGCAGCCAACGGCCTCCCAACTGGGGCCGTCCACTGAAGCCTCAGCACCGGACCAATGGGAGCAAGGTCAGAGTCCTCGCACGTTGGGCCTTACGCCACTTGCATCATCCCCTTTTAGTCCTTCTGGACACCAGTGTGAGCAACTTAGCCTCCACGTGGGCGTCGTGACTCAGAGGCTGTCAACGTTTCATGGACCCGCCCGGGCGGTGGACGATTGTGGTAGTTGTTACTGTTCAAGGCGCCCTAACCACCCTTGCCAGCTGACCTGCTACCTTCAGCGATCCATCAAAACCACTGTAAGGCAGATGGTCAGTCCGATGTGAACTCGGCACGGAGATGTATGGGTGAAAGTGCTCGCGGACTCTTTCCTTGTCACACAATAGTTGCGTCAGTGCCTGCTGACTTGCACTGTAGTAGGCCACAACGTACCCTTCCAGTTCCTTTATCTGTGACAAAACTGCCCCGATGCCTTCTCGCACTATCGTCAAGTGTCCAACAGTAGGGAGCTTCGGGTCCGGATAGGGCAAGAACGGTGCTTAGGTCCACCAGGGCCTTCTCGGTTGGTGAAATGCCGACTGACAGCACCCTCGTCCCACTGAAGACACTCCCCTTTTTTTGTTTAGGTCGTGGATAGGAGCCGCTACACAGCGAATCTCAAAGAAGAAAAAAAAAAAGAACTGTACAAGGCGGTCGGTACAGTATGTGCCAGGCCCAGGTAGCTCCTGACTTCCGCACATTGGTGGTGAACTGTTCCACTTCTCCACCACCTGCACCTTCTGTAGGTCAGTGCGCACAGCTCGTCTTGACTGACTACATGCCTCCAGAAATGGCAACCTCATGCTGGAACATCGAGTATTTCTTCTTGTCGGCTGAGTTTGAAGGTTGCCTTCCTCAACCGCTGTAGTACGTCCTCCAGCCACTCCAGCTCCTCTCGAAGGGCTTCCCGAGACGATGACGTCATCAATTAGACAAGCGCGTCTTCCAACTGCCGGCCATCCAATACCCTCTCCATCAAACGCTCAAAACAACCAGGGGCATTGCAAAGACAAGAGGGCATGATCGTTGATTGTGCACAGGCTTGGCCTAAGAAAAGTCAGTCCTTTGCTTGTCCTCTTCTGCCATCCTCCACCTGGTATAACCTGACTTCAGTCGAGTGTGGGAACCACCTGGCCCCCACCAATGCATCGGTGTGTCATCAATTCTCGGCATGATGTCATGTATTCAGCTCCCGGTAGTCCACACAGAATCAGTTTGTGTGGCCATCCTTTTTTCTTCCCAGTACTACCAGTAGATGACATGGCTGTCCTGACATTCAATCACCCCCTGTGCCGCCCGCTCATTGACACTGTGCGCTGCATCTCTTCTCGCGCCTGGTTGTGCAATACGTCGGGGGGGGGGGGGGGCTCTTGATTGGCAAACTAATTCCGGTGTTAATGCGGTGCTTCACCAATCCTGTGCGGCCATGGCCAAGTCACTTCCTGCCTAAACACATCTGTCATACTGAGACAAGGTGTGAACGCATCTTCTCTGTATGTGCTTCCGTCAGGTTAGCTGCACTTTGATGCGCCAAGTCCTCGAGTCAGGCAACGGTCCCACACATACCAACTCCTCGCTCCCCGACGATTCTTCTGGACGCTCCACTTCCTCACAAGTGCCCAGCTTTGCACCAGCTGGCACCTTCTGGGCCTATAACTAACCCCTCTCCTGGTCCAACAAGGCTCCCCCCAACCGCTACACCATCAGCCAATTGCAGGTTTAGGATGGGCTCCACGAGGTCTTCTATTTCACGCATCACTCTTGGCAGTCTACATAGTGGCCCGACATATCGGCCGCACTAGGGTCTTCTCAGCCCAGTGTTCTCACTGTTCAGGCGGCATGTTTCCCATCTACTGAGCCCTCCACCTGCATCGTGCTGGTTCGACGGCAGCTTACCCAAGTCAGGGCCTGGGAACAGAGGAAGGCTGGGTTTCGGCCCCCTTCTCTCCAGCCTGTCCGAGTTTTCCTTAGCCTTAGGACATGCACTCGGATGGTGACCATGGTGACCTGCCACAGTCCTTGCAGCACTGCTGGAAGGCATCAGAATCCGTCCAGTTGGAAAGAACATGTTCTTCCTCCGCTCCCTCTGACACTGACACTCTGTGTGCCCTACTCTCTCCGCAGGCCCCAACACAAGCCTTGGAAAGTGCTTGGGCTCACCTTCCCTCAATGCTACCTTCTCCACTTTTAGGCGCTTCTGGCCCCCGGAGTCATGGCGGGGCTGAGCAGCTGGCCCTAGCCAATGGTTCCTTCAGGAAGGCCCTCGAACTCCAGGCCCTCGCCAGCGCTAGCTGCAGGTCCCTCAGGGTGTGCTGCTTTGACTAGATTTTGATCTGCTGGTCCTGTAAAGCGTCAACAAGAAATTCGAGGCGGGCCAAGGATCCCGATCATCTCTTCCACAGCTTCAGGGTATGACCTCCTTACCAGTGCCTCCACATCCTGCGTCAGCTGGGACAGTGTCTCACCACGCTCACGTGTCCGCTTCTTCAAGCGCACCCAATATACCTCGGCCTGGTGGTGGTGCCCGAAACGGCTTTTCAAAGCCTCCGCCAGGCTGGTGTAAGAGGCCTGTTGGGATGGCGGCAGATGCCCCAACACTTCCACCGCGGGGCCCCTTAGTGCTGTTACCATGCAGGGCCTTCTCTTTCCTGGCTTCCAGCCCCTGGGCAGTATGCCACATTTTAAATTGGGGCGACATATGCTTCCCAGGCCACCTTCCTGTCGTACTCAGCTGGCTTACGCTTCACAGAATGTCCTGAGGCCGAGGGGCTGCGGGGTGGAGAAAGCGTGCCGTGAACTAACACGCCCGGGGGGGAGGAAGAGGGTGAGGGAGGCAACGAGGCGGGTTGACCGGGTCCGAGTTTGCCGCCACCTATACCCAAGGGAGCGGTACCGTTACCAAATGTGGTACCCATCCTGTCTGCCAGCGCCACGGCTCCGACACGACCTACGAGGCCGGGGGTTTCCTGCCATGGACCCCAGGCAGACCCCAGTAAATCTGACACCATCGAGTCTGCCTTCTCTGCTTGCAACGTTACTACCTCGTGACTCCGACCTTTTCCGCCTTCACTTCCTCCCTCAGAGACCTGAACTCTGCCTCAGCGTCTGCACCTCCTCCGTCAGTTCACTCTTCACGCTGTTGCAGGTTCTTGTCGGTGGTACTGCTGAGTTTTTCCCATCTTCACAGATGCAAGATTGCTCTGTAGCACCTCAACAAGTTGGGCAGAAAACTGTTTCTTCTGCTTTCCTTGCATGCATCTCTACAGAGATGGTCGGCCTGCTCGGTGCCCTTTGAGCCTGCTCTTCTGCCCCTTTTGTGCCATTTCCTCCTAAATACCGGCCAGCATGGCAAGTGATCAGGTTCCTCTGCTCGGATTCACTCACTCGTGCCTGCTCAGTCTAGCCTCCTCTCCCTTTGGCTGCCGCCCATCTTTGGACGACATGATAAAACGCGCTCCTCCCTGATCAAATTATCACAATCCCACTCCTGACACCATTTGTTACGCCGACCGCCCGTCTCTCCTGCCACCAACACAAGGCAGGCTAGGTAAACGGCGTGCTAATCCAACAGGGTCAGTGAACACTGAACGTTCCAAGGGGCCCGAGGCACCACAGTGTCCCAGGAACACCACTAGGGGAAACGCCAAGTTGCGAGGCAGGGCACGAAAATAACACAAATGACAAGTTTTTCCTTTATTCACAAGTATTTTACCCTCGACCTTTTCTAAGGCCAACTCAGAGGGGGGTGAAACCACATGTTCACACTGCACAATACAGCTTATAACAGGGCAACACAAGTTTATCAGGTCACAAGGGCACACACCAGGTCTTCACGGCATCACCCAACAGCGTCTCTTGGCTTGTTCCTCCGCTTCTCCCGCTCACGCCACTGCGTCATGTTTGCCCAGGTCCCTTCATTTTAAAACACCATGCCCAGTCATCCTTGTCCATGTTAACACATGTTTCGTCTCAGAGACAAAGACCCAACTGGCGTATCAAGTTCCATAAATGGATATTTTATGAGATAACCAATATGTATTAATTTCGTTTCTGGAGAAATTCCATTTAACCAATCACAACCGGTTTTGTTCTGTCCCTTGTAGGTTTTTGTGAATTTGTTACATACAGATGGCTCCACATGTTACTCTGCCCTCCAAGGAGTCTATCAGTAGGCCTTCTGCTGAACTGATCTTGATTTCCCCATTCCTTGATTTGACTGGGAAATGCGTTTTTCCTTTTAATACAATTGATATCAATACTGTTATTATGTGTTATTGTGTTCTGATTATTAGAGTAATTATTTAAAATCTTGTTAATCAATTTAAGACAACATGAACTAATGCATCAGATCCTTTCTCCAAAGTCCAAGGAAAAGGGTAAAACAGGTTGAGAGGGTACGACTAGGGGTATGTGTGACCCCTTGATGACTAAGCACTTGTAGAGTCATCTGTGTCTCGGGAATCATATAAATAAACCTGTTTGTACAGTGGTCATGGCATGTATTCTTGCCAAAGGTGGCGATGGGTTAAGTTTCAGGTATTATGCCTGTATGTTAAAAAGAACCATATGCTTGGAATATATGTGCACCTGGTATACGTGTTAAAAGGTTCAGTGTTTAAATCCTCTACATATTAATCTCCATAAACAGAGAGAGGAGAGAGAGCCGAAACAAGTGCCTGTAAATGCCCTACGAGGTTAGTAAAATTCGTTATATATACCATAATAAGAAAACATTCAGCCTGTCTAACTCATCAAAAATAAAGTTATAAAATACTATAGATCTGAAATTACAAGAACAATAACAAAGTAGTCATTTTAGAACAAACAGTGGCAAAAACCATGGTAAATTGAATATCTCTTCACAAGCTGTGTGGCTGACCGTGGCACTTGGATAACCATCGATGTTCTCTGTTATTATTGAGGTTTAAAGCCCATTCATGGGTAAGTGTTTTGGAGTTTTATGATAAAAAATACTATGCTAAGATGAGGGTTTCATAACAAATAAATATAATGTATAAATTAAAACGACTCAGGATCGCATATAAATGGAATGAATTGTACATAATTTGTTTGGTTGTCAAAAGTAGTTATGTTCCGACACGTTATCAGTTATATTGGAATCCTTTTTATTGTTTTTATCCTCCTAAAATAGAAACAATTATTTCTTTTTTTTTAGGAATGTTTTTTATCGGTTTTTTCCTGTTTGTTATTTTGTTTGCTTCATGAGATGTTCCTTAATGAGGATAGACCAGATGTAAAGCAGATCCACCTTAATGAATCTTTTGACTGATACAGTGAAGAAATGAAGAAATTTGGGGAGAAAAGTATTACAGACAAGGATTCAGAGGTGACATAAGAAGGACAGTCTATTACTACACTACACACCTTATTGGAGAAGTGACATCCTGTGTCAATTTAAGGTTTTTTAGTTTTAAAAGTTTAATTATTTATAATTTCCAATATAATCAAGAAGTGTAAGGATTATCAGTTATGTGTTGATATTAACCCTTCTCATTAGAATTAGAATCATCATACCCCTCTTATGATTATTATATTTTTATAGTGTGGGTTCAGTCAAGAGTATGACTTAGGTAAGTACAGGGAGCTCACACTTGCCACGTTAATTAATATGCCCTGCCCCCTCTAGATAAAGCCCGAGTGGATTTCCCAGTAAAAAGGGAAATAGTGGCTTTGACCATAGAGAGAAGGAGTGGGCGCAATACAGAGAGCGAGAGAGAGAGAGAGAGAGTAAGAGAAAGACGGAGAGAGCGAGCGAGCGGGAGAGAGAGAGAGAGAGAGAGAGAGAGAGAGAGAGAGAGAATAGAGAGGAGAGAGAGAGAGAGAGAGAGAGAGAGAGAGAGAGAGAGAGAGAGAGAGAGGGAGGGAGAGAGAGAAAGAGAGAAACAAAAAGTTGGAGTTCAAATCTGCTAGGGCAGCCGTTGCCATTTCTGTCGACAAGACCTCACGCAATTCGCCGTGAGGCTGAACTGAAAGCTTTATTGCCGAGATAAAGAAAATAATATATATATAAAATCCTTTGTGTGTGCAGGAGGTAAACGCAAGAAGAAAACGAAATCGATTGAATATATAGAAAAAAAATTAGCAAGAGAGGATAGAAATCCAGAGGAAGAAGCAAATTTTGAAGAAACATTGAGCACTAAAATGCAAAACAATTTTT
>NC_051390.1:57877518-57885018 GCF_015228065.2 Penaeus monodon | reverse complement strand
ATTTATCTTGGTGCACCGCCAACGCTCTACGGCTTCCCGGGCGCTTATTCGTAGTAAGCTTGATTTGGCTGTGAGGTGTATTCTTCTGCAACCCACTGTTCTCCGATGTTGGACTCAGTTCATAAGAAGCTCTCAGTATCTGTATTGGGGCTTTCAGGTCTTCACCTGTGGAATCCCTGTATGCTGAGAGTGGAGAACCACCTCTTTCATTACACCGGGACTACATGAATCTGATTTACTACACGAGACTACAAAGGATTCCGGGATCTCCTACATCCAGATTGGTTTTCAGCCCCCTTGAGGATAGCCGATCCTATGGTAGGAGAATGAGGAATCTTGTGGAAGATCTTAATTTGAGTCTCACTAAGGTTCTGGCTGTTGGAATTCCCAATTCCCCCTTGGACTAATCAAGTCGAGCTGGATTTGATCGGAATTGGGAAAGGGGAGAAATCAGAAGCGAAGTCAAAGATAAATTTCTTCAGCATATTTCTAAGTACCAAGGATCAGAGGCAATATATACAGATGGTTCGAAATCTGAAAATGGTGTGGGCTTTGCAGCAGTGAGCAGAAGGAAGACTGCATCTGGCAGTCTTTCTCTAACAGCCTCGATCTTTACTGCAGAGTTACATGCCATCCTTGCAGCAGTTAAGATGACTAGAGATCTTACGAACCATCTATTGTGATATATTGTGACTCTCGTAGTGCTTTGCAAGCAATCAAGAGCTTAAACTCATCACATCCACTAGTAAGGGGAGGTTCAAGATTGCTTGCACTGATGTCAACACGCAAAAAGATAACTCTGTGTTGGGTGCCAGCGCATGTTGGTATCAGTGGGAATGAGCGAGCCGATCAGAAGGCCAAGGCAGCTGCTGCTCAGCCTTGTGATGCTCGTTTTCCTCTCCCACACACCGACCTGAAACCAGCATAAGGATTGTCTTCGCAATAAATGGAAGGAACAATGGAGGCATACCTCCAGAAACAAACTGCGAGAGATTAGAGATGACCTTGGCAGTTGGGTGACTAGCATCCACCCTAACCGAAAAGTGGAAGTTGCATTAACAAGACTAAGAATCGGGCACACAAGACTGACTCATGGGCCGATGATGGCTAAAGTCAAGCACTTTGTGAAGGATGCCAAGAGCCATTAACGATCGCACATGTAGTGGAAAGATGGGCAACATTCTCAGACCAAAGACGTATGTACTTATCTCCCCCATATACACTGAAAAATGTATTGGGGGAGGATTGTGACATAGAGGGTCTTATTAGTTTCCTTAGAGAGACTAATATTTTCAATAAAATTTAATTATGCATAATGTTTATGCAATATTTTATATACTTAAAGCATAATATTTATGCTTTGATTTTTTATTTGTTTATTGTTATTAGTAAAATATTTATTGATAGACTTTTAAAGTTTTAAATATTTTAATATTTCTATTTAACAAGGTATTCGCCGCTAATGACCTTAGCTGTTGACGCGGCAGATAATTTTGAATAATAAATCAATCATTTCCCCTCATCGCTGGTCATAGGTCTCCTTCATGCAGGGCCTTAGCTTCCCACGCACTCGTCGGTGCACCTCCGCCAGGTTCTCCTAGTCCCACTGCATATGAATTGACATTTGGGAAAATTCACGTCGGGTGGCCGCCCTGTGGCCAAATCCCCTGGTACCCAACTCACGGCCCAAACAGAGTCGGGAGGTGTAAGCCTTTTCCCTCAGCCAGCCCCGGGTAGGCCATGAATATGGAGGCACTTGATGTCCCAGTCTTCCATTTTCCTGCAATTTTTTGGAAAATTTTTGAGCAAGGGGTAGGGTTTTAAACCGCCCCAACAAAATTTGGGACTGGGAGGAGGGGTGTCGCCCATGTCTTGCGCACCCAACAGCTCACAACACTCAGGGAACCCCTGACTCAAACCCCGGGCCCTTTGGTCAAGTGCGTTCAAAAGGGAAACCCCAAAAACGGGAAATAATTCATTCACTAACACCCCGCCACGGTCTGGGCCTCGGGGTTTGGGGTAGTGCATATGCCTCAGGCCACTTGGAAAAAAAGTCCATTACCACACAAATTATCGTTTCCTTTGGGGCGTGAGAGGCAGCGGAACAGCAATGTTATTCCCACCCTTTCCGGGGGTGCTCCCCCCAGTAACCGTAAGGGGGCCGGTTCTTTCTAGCGGGGCCCTTTTTTGCACTCACACATCACATGCTCTCCACACCAACACGTCCTTCTCATCCCCACCCAGTAAAGTGTTGACGGAGAGGTCGGGGTTTTTTTTCTCCCCCAAGGGGCCACTGGTAACACCGGCATGTATTCCCTCAGCAACTCAGCACGCATGGCTCTGCGTACTACAACTACCCACTTGTATGTCCACTTCCCAACTGCACCCGCGTTTAATAAAACCCCGTTTTGACCCCTCGTAATTTTTCCCCACGGGGTCCCCCGCCCCTTTGTGGGGGGGGCTCTCGCGCCAGGGCCCCCCCAAACGGGGGCGTCCACGAGACCCTCCCCCGACAATGGGAGCAAGGTCAAGTCCTCCGGGGGCCCTTTACCCCACCATCACCCCCTTTAGTCCTTCGGGACACGTGTGGCACAGCCTCACAGGGGTGACTCGGGTGTCAGCGTTGCATGGACCCGCCCCGGGCGGTGGCGTGGGGTTTATTGTCTGTTCAAGGCCCCCAAACCCACCTTGCCAGCTGCCTGCTCCCTTTCGCGCCCAACCCTGTGGGGCAGCATGGTCCCCGGAGGTAACTCGGCACCGTAAGGTATGGTGAAAGTGCTCGAGATTTTTCCCTTGTCACACAATATTGCGTTCGGGCCCCTCTAAACTGGCACGTATGGGCCCCAAAAATACTCCTTCCAGTCCTTTATCTGTGAAAAAAATGCCCCGATGCCTTCCGCACTAGCGTCGTGCCCAAACAGGAAAGGGAGTTGGGCCCGGATGGGGAAAAGCCCGGGTGCTTCCCCCAGGCCTTCTTCGGGTTGTGAAATGCGACTGACACCCTCGCCCCACTGGAAGCACCCCCTTTTTGTGTAAGTCGGGGGGAAAGGGGACCCCGCTACACGCAATTCCTGTCCCAAAGCGGGGGTATATGTGCACAGGCCAGGTAGCTCTGACTTCCGAAATTTGGGGGGAAACTGGCCATTCTCCCCCCCGGGCCCCCTTCTGTAGGCCCGTGCGACACCGTTTTGACGACTACATCCCCCAAAAAAAGGGCCCTCATGCGGAACATGGTATTTTTTGGGGGCTGATTTTGGGAGGTTGGCCCCCCAAACCGCTGTTAGTACTTCCCCCCAGCCACTCCCTCTCCCAAAGGTGCCCCGAAACGTACGTCTCAAGTAACAAGCGCCGTCTCCACTGCAGGCCCTCCAAACCCTCCCCTCAACCTAAAAACAACCAGGGGCATTGCAAAGCCCAAAAGGGCTGACGTTAAATTCCACACCTTGCCCAAAGGAAAACAGTCTTTGGCTTGTCTCTTTGCCATCTCCACCTGGTGAAAACCTACTTCAGGTCGGTGGGAGAACACCTGGCCCCCCCCAAATGCATCGAGTGTGTCATCAATTCTGGGCAATGATATCATGTCTTCGCGCCCCGGTAGTCCACACAAAACGTTGTGTCCCTCCTTTTTCTTCACCAGATACCGCTGATGACCATGGACTGCTGACCATTCATCACCCCCTGTGCCCCCCAGCTCATTGACAGTCGCTGCTCTCTTCTCGCCTGTTGGTGCAATACGTCGGGGGGGGGGGGGGGTTTTGAGGCAACTACTTCCGGTTTTTTGCGGTGCTTCACCAATCCTTTTCGGCCCGGGCCAAGTCACTCCTGCAAAACCATTGCATACTGAGACAGGTGTGGGGCATCTTCTCTGTATGTGCTTCCTCAGTTCTGCACTTTGATGCCCCAAAGCCCTGAGTCAGCAACGGCCCCCAAACATCCAACTCCCCGCTCCCCCCGATTTTCTGGACGCTCCCTTCCCCCAATCCCCAGCTTTGCCCCCGCTGCCCTTGGGGGCCTTCTCCCCTTCCTGGTCCAACAAGGCTCCCCCCAACCGCTCACCTCCCCAAATTGCAGTTTAGGATGGGCTCCACGAGGTCTTCTATTTCACGCATCACTCTTGGCAGTCTACATAGTGGCCAACATATCAGGCCGCACTAGGGTCTTCTCAGCCCCATGCCCACTGCAGGGCATGTCTTCCATTTTTGACCCCTCCACCTGCATCGTGCTGGTTTCGACGGCAGTTCCCCAATCGGGGCCGGGAAGAGGAAGGCGGGGGTTTGGGCCCCCTTCTCTCCACCTGCCCGGTTTTCCTTAGCCTTAGGCATCACTGGAGGTGACCATGGTGACCTGCCACAGTCCTTGCGCCTGCGGGAAAGGCATCGAATCGTCCAGTTGGGAAATTTCTCCGCTCCCTCGACCGACACGTCTGTGCCCTCCTCCCCGACCCCAAAACACAAGCCTTGGAAGTGTTTGGGCTCCCCTTTCCTCAATGCTACCTTCTCCATTTTTACCTTCTCCCCCCGGAAAGTCATGGGGGGGCTGACAGCGGGCCCTGGGCCACTGGTTGCTTCGGAAAGGGCCCTCGAACTCCGGCCCCCTCGCCGCGCTAGCTGCAGGTCCTCGGGGTGTGCCTGCTTGCGTAATTGGAGGCTGGTCCTGGAAAGCGTCAACAAAAAATCGCGGGCCGGGATCACGAATCTCTTCCAAGCTTCGGGGTTTGACCCCTTTACCAGTGCCCCCACACCTGGTCAGCTGGGACAGGGTTCACCACGCTCACTGTCCGCTTCTTAAAGCGCCCCCAAATATACCTCGGCCTGGTGGGGGTGCCCGAAACGGCTTTTCAAACCCCTCCCCCAGGCGGGTTTAAAGAGGCCTTTTGGGATGGGGGCAGTGCCCCAACACTTCCACCGCGGGGCCCCTTAGTGCTGTTACCGCTGCGGGGCCTTCTTTTCCCTGGCTCCAGCCCGGGCAGATGCCAGTTTTAAAAAAATTTGGGGCGACATATTTTCCCCGGGGCACCCCCGTCGTATCAGGGCTTACGTTTTCACAAATGTCCGAGGCCGAGGGCTGCGGGGGGGGAAAAGCGTGCCGTGAACTAACCGCCCGGGGGGGAGGAAGAGGGTGAGGGAGGCAACGAGGGGGGTTCCCGGGTCCGAGTTTGCCGCCCCCTATCCCCAAAGGGAGCGGTTTTCCGAGGGGTACCCAGCCTTCTGCAGCGACCACGGGCTCCGACACGCTACGAGGCCCGGGGTTTCCTCCCATGGCCCCCAGGCAACCCCAGTAAATCTACCTGTCTCCCTTCTCTGCTTGAAAACTTTACTCCCTCGTGACCCCGCCTTTCCGCTTCACTTCCTCCCTCACCCCTGAACCTCGCCCTTCAGAGTCTGCACCCCCTCCGTCAGTTCACTCTTCACGCTGTTGCAGGTCTTGTCGGTGTACTGCTATTTTCCATCTTCCGATGCAAGATTGCTCTGTAGCCCTCAAAAATTTGGCAGAACGTTCTTTGCTTTCCTTGCCTGCATCTCTCAGATGGTCGCCTGCTCGCGTGCCCCTTTGAGCCTGCTTTTCTCCCCTTTGTGCCTTTTCCCTCCCTAAACCGGCCACATGCTGATAGGCCCCATCGGGCTCGGATTCCCTCACTCGTGCCTGCCTCATCATAGCCTCCTCCCCCTTATGGCTGCCGCCATTTTGGACACTGATAAAACGGCGCTCTCATGTTTAAAATATCAAAAATCCCACTCCTCACCATTTGTTACGCCGACCGCCTCGTCTCTTGCCACCAACACAAGGCAGGTAGGTAAAAGGCGTGCTATCCCAGGTCGGAACACGAACAGTTCCCGGCCCGGCACCACATGTCCCAGAACACCCCGAGGGGAAAAGCCAAGTGGCGGGCGGGCACGAAAAAAAACAAAAAGACAGTTTTTTTTTTTTATTTAACAAAATTTTCCCAAAACCTTTTCTATAGGGACAATACAGGGGGGAAACCCCTGTACACTGCACGATACGCTTTTAAAAGGGCAAAAAAAGTTTATCAGGGCCCCAAGGGCCAAAACGAGGGCTCACAGGAGCATCACCCAACAGCGTCTCTTTGGGTTTTCCCCCGCTTCTCCCTCACGCACTGCGTATTTTGCCCCGGGCCCCTTTATGTTAACTCAGCCCAGGTCACCTTTTTTGTTAAACATGTTTTGCCTCAGAGACAAAAACCCCCCTGGCGTAGCATTCCAAATGGATATTTTAAAGAAGAAACCAAAATGTATTAAATTTTGTTTCTGGAAAACATTTAACCCAAACACCCCGGTTTATTTCTGTCCCTTGTAGGGGTTTTTTGAAAATTTTTTTACATAAAATGGCTCCACATGTGCTCAGCCTCCAAAGGGGTCCCATCGTAGGCCCTACTGATGATCTTGATTTCCCCCTCCTTTAATTTACGGGGGAAAGCGTTTTTCCTTTTAATACAATTTATATAAAACTGTTATTTTTGTTTTTTGATGTTATTTATTAGAGTATTATTAAAAATTTTTTAACATTTTTTTAAAACAATGAACTTGCAAAAATCCTTTCCAAAAGTCAAGGAAAAAGGGGAAACAGGTGAAAGGAGGACAATAATGACCCTTGATGACTAAGCACTTTTAGAGCCATCTGTGGTGAATCAAAAAATAAACCTTTTTTCATGGGGATGGATGATTTTGCCAACGTGGGGGATTGGGGTTAAGTTTCGGTATTTTTTATGTATGATTAAGACGAACCTATGCTTGGGAAAATTGTGACCTGGGAGATTTAAAATGTTAATTTTTAAACCCGAATTTGTCATAAACAGAGAGAAGAGAGGCCGAAACAATGCCTGGTAAATGCCCCAAAGAGGTTAGTAAAATTTGTTATAACCAAAATAAAAAAACATTCAGCTGTAAAATCAAAAATAAAATTATAAAATACTATGATCTGATTACGAAAAATAACAAAGTAATATTTTAGAAAAATTGGGAAAACCCTGGGGAAAGGGGAAAATTTTCAAGTAGTGGGACACGTGGCACTTGGATCCATTCGATGTTTCTCTTTATTTTTAGGTTTAAGCCATTCAAGGATAAGTGTTATTGAGTTTTTTGATAAAATAATAATGCTAAAATGGGGTTTTATAAAAAAAATATAATGTATAAATTAAAATACTCAGTCGCATAAATGGAATGAATAACATAATTTTTTTTGTTTGTCAAAAGTAGTTATGTTCCTACAATTATCAGTTATTTAAAACTTTTATTGTTTTATCACTCCTAAAAGAACAATTATTTCTTTTTTTTAGGAATGTTTTTATCGGTTTTTTCCCGTTTTTTTTTTTGTTTGCTTCATGAGATGTCCTTTGAAAAGACCAAATGTAAAGCGATGCCATCCTTTGGAATCTTTGAAAATGAACGTGAAAATGAAGAAATTTGAGAAAAATATTACAGACAAAAGGGTTCAAGAAGGAAGCATAGAGGAATCCCCATACTACACCCTTATTGGAGAAGT
>NC_051390.1:57845018-57860018 GCF_015228065.2 Penaeus monodon | reverse complement strand
TATATGATATATATATATTATATATATATCCGTATATATATATAGATATTATATATATAATATATATATATATATATATGTATACTATTGGTACGCCAGTGGGTTCTTTGATCTCTGTGACGCAAACATGTGTAAACATGAAAAGCGATGTATCTGGGCCAAACATGATGCAGCCTGCTGGTGATCCTAGCGGAGGAGCCAGAGGAACCAAGCCGCAAGAGACGCGGTTGGGTGCCTGCTCCTGTGCGAGACCTTCGCGTTTGTGCCCTTGTGACCTGATTATAACTTTGTGTTGCCCTGATATAAGCTGTTGCTACCGTGCCAGTGTGAATGTGGTTTCCCCCTGTAGTGTGCCCTAGAGAAAAGTGTCGGGTAAATAACTTGTGTAAATAAAGGAAAGGACTGCCATCTGGTTTTATGCGATGCCCTTCATCACCTCCTGGCATTATTCCCCATCCAGTGGGGTTATGGAGGACGCTGTGGTGTCGGGGCCTCTGGCGAGCTGTTTCAGTGCTTCACGACCCTGTGAATGAGCACGCCGTCTGCTAGCCTGGACCTTGTGTTTGGCGGCAGAGAGACGAGGCAGGCCAGGGCGTAACAACTGGTGCTCAGGAGTGCCGTATCATGTGATATTATTGATCAGGAGATCGCCGCCCGATTTATCATGCCGTCCAAAGATGGTGGCAGCCATGAGGGAGAGGAGGCTATGACTGAGCAGGCAGAGGAAGTGAAAGCCGAGCCTAGAGGACCTGATCACTGCCATGCTGGCCGCGTATGAGTTCTGAGGCGAAATGGCACAAAGGGCAGAAGCAGCAAGCACAAGCGGCACCCGAGCAGGCAACACCATCTCGTCGAGATGCAGCAAGGAAGGCCAGAGCGAACAGTTCTGCCGACTTGTTGGAGGTGCTAACAGAACAATCTATGCATCGGTTGAAGATCGCGAAACTCAGGCAGCTACATCGACAAGGCCTGCCCAAACACAGCGTGAAGATGTGAAATGATGAAGGAGGTGCAGAATCTGAAGGGCGATGGTTCAGGGCCCTGACGGCCGAGGAAGTGAAGGAGGAAAGGCGGCGTCACGAGGTAGCAACGTTCTGTAAGCATGAACGAGGAAGGCAGACGACACGGCTCTGGTTCGGCAACAGATGCCAGAGTGTCAGACTTACTGGGGTCTGCCTGCGGGTCCTGGACAGGAAAACCCCCGGGGCTCTCGCAGCGTCGTGTTGTCGGAGCCAGTCGGCCGCAGCAGAAGGCTTGGGGACCCATCGGAACACGCTCCCTTGAGGCTATTACGTGGCGGCAAACTAGGACCACTCCGGTCAAACCGGCCTCGTTGCCTCCCTCACCCTCTTCCCTCCCCCCCAGATGGTTTTAGTTCACGGCACGCGTTCTTCCACGCTGCAGCCCCTCGGTCCTCCAGACATTCTGTTGAAACATAAGCCAGCTGAGTACGACCGCGAAGGTGGCCCTGGGAGGCCCATATGCGCCCAATTTGAAATGCTGGTAAATGCCAGGAAGAGAAGGCCCTGCAAGCATTAGGCTAACAGCGCTAAGGGGCCCCCGCGGTGCCCGAAGTGCTGGGGACATCTGCAATGCGCATCCTAACATGCAATCTACACTCCAGAGGTGGCAGAGGCTCTGAAAACGCCGTTTTCGGGCAGACCAGCCAACCAGGCTCTTGAGAGGTTATCAGGGCCAGAGCCTTGAAAAGAAGGGAACTCTTGAGCGTGGTGAGACACGGTCCAGCTGAGAGCAGGATGTGGAGGAGACTGAGCATTGGCGTAAGGAGGTGTACCCTGCGGCTAGATGGAAGAGATGATTGATGAGTCCTGGCTCGCAATTTTCTTTGTTGACGCCTTTGCAGGAACCAGCAGCCTGCAAATTTACTTCAGCAGGCCACAGCCTGAGAACCTGCAGGTGGCTGACTGGTGAGGGCCCTTGGAGTTCGAGGCTCGTACAAAGGCAAACAGTGGCTAGGGCCAGCCGACTGCTAACCTTGCCTCAGCTCCCACCATAGACTTCCGGGAGCCGGACAGGAAGGTAAAGTGCGAGAAGATAGCATTGGAGAGAAGATGAGCCCCCGAGCAATTTCAAGGCTTGTGTTGGGGCTAGCGGTACAGGAAGGGCCACAGGACGGTAGTCTGGTGTTGGAGGGAGCCGGAGAGAACATTCATCCTTCTAACGTTTCAGGACGGATTCTGATGCCTGTTCCAGCAGTGCTGCCGAAGCGACTGTGGCAGGTAGTGGATCACCATCCGAGCATGCTATGTCCTAAGGCTAAGGAAGTGGTCAGGCGACGAGGCCGAAAACTCGGACAGGTGCGAGAAGGGGAGCCTGACAAAACCAGCTGGCCTCGGTTCCCACGCGCCCACGAACTTGGTAAGCTGCCGCCGAACCAGCACGATGCAGGTGGACCGGGGCCCAATAGATGGGAAAGCCATGCTGCCCTACAGTGGACAAATGGGGCTGCAAGAAAGACCTAGTGCGGCCTCATATGTTGGCATCTATGCGACTTCCAGACGCACAACAGAGACCTGTTCTGGTCGTCCAAGGGGACAATTGTGTTTGCCTGACAGCTGCCAATGCGGCCCAACGTGGAGGCTTCGTATTGGTTTGGGCCAGCCACGGCTGAGTGTGCAGTCGGCACCGGCACTGTCCGGTGTATGATGGCGAATTCTGGACGAGCACTGCTTCCTGGGCCTCTGACCTACCTGACGCAGAGTGAAGGCGTGTGTCGACCAATGCGAGCGAAAGCTGGTGAATGGTGGCCCACGGTGTAGAGGTGCCCTTGCTTACAGAGGTTGGCCTGAGTGACTGCACCTTGCCCCCCAGGAAAGAGTCTAGAATCCCGGTGGATCGAACACTGTACAAGACCCATCAAGAGTTATATGTATGGTACCATCTGACTAGTAAGGGCCTACGCTGGAGCCCATCCAATACCTGTTCAGCATGAGCTGACTGGAAATACCCGCTTACACGTAGCGGTTGGGCGGAGCCTCCTGTTGGACACAGCGGAGACGCGGGTTTGAAGTTCTATACAGTGCTTGGCTAGCTAACTTCTCCAATAAGACCTGAAGGTGCAGCTGCCGTTGACAAAAGCTGGGCACTTGTGAGGAAGTGGTCATAGGGAATAGGAAGTGAGGAGTTGAGTTGGTGTGGGGCCGTCTGGCGACTGACGTCCTCGCAGGCACTTGGTCGGGTTGCCGCTGTTGGCGTTACCATGGGACCAGGAAGCACTACTCCCAGGGCCATGGTGAAAAGAAGATGACGTTAGCCCCCCAGTAGCGGCGATGAGCGACGTGGCAGACCGCCCTGACCGAAATGAGGCACGAGCATTTGGACGGTGAGGGCGATGCAACAGACTCCAATAGTGACCATGAGCCAGGTCTTGGAGCAGGAGATACCCTCTGGGAATGCCACTGCACAAATCTACCGACCGCCCACACCTCCTCCAGAGCGATCCCATGGATGAGCGAAGAAGAAAGCCGTGCATGCCGATGAAAGATTTTTGTATTGTTACTCTGAGGACTAATTTTTATTAAAATTTTCTTGCTCTAGTTTGTTTCAGCGTTGTCAACGGTAATGTCAGAGCCAGACAGGTCGTCCGCTTGATAGGGGGGCGATAGTGCTACTCCAGTGAGACTTATTTGTCTCTGTGACCGAAACATATATTAACATGAAAAGGAATGATCTGGGCAAACAGTGATGCAGACTGGCTGTGAGTGGCCAGGAGCAGAGGAACAAGCCAGCGAGAAGCCAGACACTAGTTGTGGGGCTGCTCCTCTGATAAGACCGTAGCGTTTTTCTGTGCCACCTTGAACGTGACTGATATAACGTTTGTGTTGCCCTGTTATAAGCTGTACCGCCAGCCTATATGTGACATGCTGGTTCCCCTGTATTGTTATGCCTATAGCAAAGTGCCTGTACGGGTAAATATACCTGGTGTAAATAAAGCTAATCGACTGTCATTCCTGTGTTTATTGCGTGCCCTGCCTCGCCTACCTGGCATCCTTCACCTCGTGGCTGTATCTTGGGAGACGCCTGTGGTGCTCGGTGCCTCTATGGAGCATGCTTCAGTGTCACACCTGTGAATAGCACGCCGTCCTAGCACTAGCTCCCTATATGCCTGCTACATCGTTGCGTGCAGAGAGATGGGCTGCTTCCTACGGGTCGGCGTAACAACAGACCTCATCCCTTGAATCCAACGACCACCTATTTATACAGATATATAATAATATTAATATATTATATACTATATATATATACTATTTTCTATTCCCCGTTTTATACATAGGTCTATATGCTATAGTATAAATAGATGTAGAAACGATTAGGCATGCTATAGATATTGGTTATATAAATGTAGATATATATAATATATATATTATATACGTAGCTTAACACCGCGTACTTTAACAATTATGTCTTATAGATATAGTTACTATATATAATTATACTTACTTTATATATGTCATATATACTATGTAGCTAGTTTATAATGTATACATTAAACTAACACTATTAATTAACTATTATAAATACTATACTTATAATCATACCGCCTACGTTGGCCTAAAACTTTTATATATATTATCTATATTCCATTATATATATCTACCATATAATGATATAATCATACAACAGTATTATATATATATATAATTAATATTGATAGTACATACACGTACATCCGCCCGATATCATATATATATATATCCTCATAAATACTACTGACTATATATATATATATATATGCGTACGTGGCTCAATTTTTAGTATGCCTCGCATCCTTTTTAACTACTAAAAGAAACAAAATATTAATGCCTCACTCTTTCTTGCAAAAAGCCTAATTGCCCTAAATGAAGTTTTTTCTATATCAACTATTTTTTTCATGTTCTACTTTGTTGCATCAGAATGATCGAGTCACGAATACTTTTGTGGCTGAGAGCGCTTTCCGCTCATGTGCATGCACTACTCTTTTTTCCCCTTTCCTCTTCTTTTTGGTAAATTTCTCTGCTCTCTCTCCCTTTCTCCCTCCTCTCTCCTTTTTTCTCTCTCTCTCTCTCCCCTCACCTCTCTCCTCACTTCTCCCCCAGAGAACATTTCACTCTCTCCTCTTCTCCTCCCGAAGAACACTCAGGAGGGGCCAGAAAATACTCGGGCAGCGGGTCCTGGGAAATGGGTGGGTCAAGAAAGGTCGGCCCTGGCACGCAATCCCCTTTGAAGTGCGCCCTGTGTGACCCTTGAAAATTTTTGCTTTTTTTTTATTTCGTTTTTTTTTTGTTTTTTTAATACGCTGTGGCTCAGCTGTGACACATGCAATACTATACAGCCATTTCGATTCAACCCATTCACCCGACACGAGGGGGTGCTTTTCCCTAACCCGGGATATTTTTTTTATTATTAAATCGCTTTCCCTACATACATAAAAGTGCACAAGCTGCGCCATATAGATTTCTAATGGTTATTTATCAGGCATCAATTAATCAATTTTAACAGATTTTTTTTTTTTGTTCTATAAGATTGGCATAGAGTGGCGGTTGGTCACCCAGCACTTGGGTTCGAATCCCCGCCCAAGGATTCGAGTTTAAGGAAGGGGGTCCTTTCGGGGCCGGGGTACTACTGCCAAAAAACGAAGGGCCTTCGAGAGAATCATGACCTAGCTGGGGGGGAGTTTGTGCGTAAAACTGGTACTGATAATCGTAGACAGGGAGGGTGTAGGTCATGAAATATTTATAACAATAACAGATATATAAAAAAATGATAGATAGATGGAAGACGAACAAAGGGAGATATTAAAACAATGATAAATAGGCGATAGATAGGAGATAATAGACAGAAAAATGAAAAAATAGATAGATTTTTGACTAATGAAAAAAAGTGATATAAAATATGGACAAGCTCACAAAATGGCAGGCCCCGATTTGATAGATAATTTAAACAGGCCCAAAAACCCCCTTTTGCGGGGGATTAGTTTTGGGAAAATACCTTATATATAATTTTAAAAACAGACCAGACTTTAAAAAAATGCCCCATCGTCTGGCCCCGGGGAACTAAACGCCCCTGGCCCAAACTGGCAATGAGGGAAAACGGAAATTGGGCCCGTTTCCCAATGGAATTACAGAAAAATATGCGTGTAATTATAACCCCCTTTTTTAATTTATTCCCGGGGCGTTTGCATCACTCACATGGGTCCAAGGATCTTTACCCCAAATTTATGTTTTTTTTCCGGGGAATTTAAACATTTTTTTCCCCATAGACTGTTCTCTTTAAAATAATTTTTTCATACTGGGAAAACGGAACCCAATAAAATGGATAAATAGGCGGGGGAGGGAACAAAACTAACAAAGGAAACGGAGCGAGGGGGGGGACAAAGAAAGTGAAAATGCCTCATGCCTTCCTCTGTGCCTGAAATGAAATTTTGGGAAAACTCTGGGCAAGGTTTAAAAATTTTAATTTGTCTCCTTGGCGAAAAAGGTTTTTAGTAATATGAAATTTTAAAGTCCTCTTGAAAAATGATCATAAACTGATAATAATGATGATGATGGATTTTTGGGTGATGATGATGATGATGATGGGATGATGATGAGGGTGATTTATGATGATGTGATATGATGATGATGATGATTATGATGGGTGAGGATGATGATGGGGGGTGGGGATGATGAGGGTGATGATAATGATAATAAATTAATAAAGATAATAAAAATAATAATAAAATAATAATAATAATGAAAAATGATAACAAAAATAATAATAATAATAAAATAATAAGGGTAATAATTAATAAAAAATAAATTTTAAAAAAATAATATATATTATTTTTTAAAAATAAAAAATAATGATGATAAATAATGGGAATAAATTTAAAAATAAAAAAATAATAATAATAATAAAATGATTTTAAAGATAATGACAACAATAAAAATAAATAAAAATAATAATAAAACAAAGAAAATAAAATAATAAAATAATAAAAAGAATAATAAAAATAATAAAAATAATGATAATAATAAATAATAAAATAACAATAATATTAATAATAATGGCAATGATAAAATAAAAAACAACAACAAACAGCAATAATAAAAATAATAAAAAACCTTTAATAAAACGACAATAATAACAAAAACAAAAAACAACAAAAACAAATTAATAATAATAAAAATAATAAAACAAAAAACAACAACAAAAATGTAATACAAATACAAATGATGATAAAAATAATGAAAACAAACAATTTATGAAATATTTTAAACAATAATACAAATAAATCATTTTAATTGAAAAGTCAAAAGCATCTATGTATTTTCTAAATAACTTTTTGCAAGTCTTATTCTCCCCTTTGCAAAGATTCAAAAATCAAGAGGCCCCCTTTTTTGCATACCCTTTTTTCTCTCATTTGCATTTTATCCCGAGCTCCGAATGCCTTTTTTCAAAGGCAAAACAAAGCTGCCGGTGCCTTGCTTCAGGAACGAGGAAAAGGTGCAAGAATTAGCCTTTTCTGTTTTCCCCCCTCATCCATCCATTTCCCCCCCCCCTCCCCGGTCCCCCCCCCACTTCCCCTCTCCCCTTGGGCCCGTAACCGGGGGATATAAAAAAATTTTTCACGTGGTTCTTTCGCAAAAAACCGGCTCCAGGGTCAGGGCGCTCTGGCGAAGTTTGCGAATTCAGGCAAGGGGGGTATTCGGTCAAAAGGCCAGGGGAAATTGAGGGGATGATCTGGGGTGAGCGGTTTTTAAAAATATTGTGATGAGTAAATATAACCGTGATGAGGATAAAGGTGTCTGGGGTACAACGTGATTGTGGTGAGGGTTTTGGACCTGAAATAATACTGTGCGGGAGTACCAATAGTAAGATATAAAAAATAAACAAAACCAAAAGCATAATGATCCCATAATATTTTTGATAATAAAAAAAGATGATAATAATGCAATAATCATGATAAATTAGCGATAACAGTAAAAATAATGTAAAATAATAATTAATTTAAAATAATTTTTATAAAATAATGATAAAAAATAAAAGCAAAAACTAAATAAAATATAGATCTAATGTAATTTAAAAATAATAATAATAATAATAATAATAATAAAAATAATAATAAAACAATAATATAATAAAGAAAAATATAATGATAAAGATAATGATAATTTGATGATAACAAAATTTTAATAATAATGGGAAGATAGATGATGATGATGATGATGATGAGAATGATGATGATATGAGAATGAATGATGATGATGAGTGAGAGATGATGATGATAATAATAATAAAAATAATAATAGTATAATAATGATAAAAAAACAAAGATATATATAAAAATCATAATAAAATAATAAAATGATGATAAAAATACTTAATAAAAGACAGTGAAATAATAATACAATGTTCATATCATTACCCATGTGGGGATGATAGAGTAAGGATAATGATAACGTAATATAATAATAAAATTAATAATGATATAATAATAATAATATAAAAATAATAATAATAAAAATAATAATAATAATAAAAATAATATTAATAATAATAATAATAATAATAAAAATAAAAATAAAATAAAATAACGGAAACTAAAAAAAACAACAACAAAAAAAAATAATAAAAATAAATAAAAATAATAATAATAAAGGTAAAAGATAATTGTTTTATTTTTATTATTATTATTAACTATTTTTTTTTATTATTATTATTCTTATTTTTATTATTTTTTTACATTACTATTACTTAAAGAAATACAAAATTTTTTATAATAATAATAATTAATAAAACTTAATATTTTATTATTATTTTTTATTATTAATTTTTATTTTTATTTTATTATTATTAAAGATAAACTAACAAAGAAATAAAAAAAAATTGATGTGAAGTCATAGTAAAGATAATAAAAAAAGATAATAAAAAGTTATAAGATCATGATAAAATATAAAATTAAAAATAAAAAATAGCAATAATGATGATAGTGATAATTTATGATAATAATAAAATAATAATAATAAATAATAATAAATAATAATAAAAATAAAAAGAGTGATAAAAATAATAATGAAAGTAATAATATAATAAAAATGATAAAAATATAATAAAAATAACAATACACTACTACTACTCGACTACTATTAAAAAAAACAAAAATAAAAAAATAATGAAAAAATAAAAGCAAAAACATATTAATAAAAATATAACAATAATAATATTAAAGACATGATGAAAAAAATAATCATAATGAAAAAAAACAACAACAAAACAACAACAAATAAATAATAATAATAAAATAATAATAATATAAAAATAATAAAATGATAAAAGAAAAGAGAGAGAAAAAAAAAGAAGAAGAAGAAGAAAAAAAAAATCCCCTTTCACACACACACACATATTATTATATTAATTTATATATATATTATATATTTTAATATATTATATATTTATTTATAAAGTAATATATATCATAATGATCATAATATTATAATGTAAAGTAAAAAGAAAAAAACAATAATATTGGTATAATAAAAATAACAAAAAAAAAACAGCAATAACAATAAAAATGATAAAAATAATAATAATAAAAATAAAAATAAATAATAATTAATAAAAGATAAAAATATAAAAATAATAAAATGTGATAATATAAACATTTTAAAACGCATAATTTACGATGAGTATCATCATTATCTCAAAATTATCAAAGATAATAAAAATAATTGACAGTGATAAAATAATAAATTAATTAAAAAATATGAAATAAAGACAATATTTTGTAAACTTACCAAGGTGGTGATAAGGAGTATGATAAAATGATAATGGTAAAAATCTAACAACAAAAACAATAAGTACACAACACCAAAAAAAACAACAACAATTAAAATAAAAACAATAATAATAATAATATAATAAAAAAAAATAATGATAATTAATGAAAAAATTAAAAAATAAGAACAAAAAAAAATAAAAATAATAGAAATAAAAATAATAATAAAATGAAATGATAAAAAAGAAAAATAAAAATATAATAGAAATAATAATGATAGTAGTAATAATAGTAATAATATATAATAAAATAATATAATATAAAATAATAAAATTTAAATAAATAATAATAAAAATAATAAACAATAAAAATAATTAATAATGATAAAATAAAATAATAATAAAAATAAAAATAAAAATAACAAAAGAAATCGAATGAGGCTGTTGACGGTAAGGGTCTTCATAAATAAAAAAAAAAACAAACAACAAACAAACAAACAAACAAAAATATAATACCTATATATTAAAAAGGTTTAATGAGAACAATATTTTCCCAAAATACAAGATAGTTTTGCCCGGGGGTTCGAATGCGTGTTTTCTGCAAAAGACGCATTCGAACCTGTAAAATACATCTCTTGTATTGTGAAGAATTTTTTCCATTCATACCTGTCTACATTTTTCAATATGAAAACGGGTTATACATATATATTTGCAAATCCGAAGGGGCCGGCTCACACAACCCCCAACAGCAGTTTGAGTTTCTTTTTCACAAATGCCGGGGGTGGACGGCCAACCCCTTGGAAAAATCCGCATCAAAAGGGAGTGGCGATGCATGGCTTTATGTATTATTTGTTAAATGTTAGATAGTTAGGTCTTATTTTTATTTCCTCATATCGAGTTAACTATCTTATGGTAAAATCACGAAAGTATCTGTCATCTGCTTGCTTCACCTTCCCTATTGTTTATCTGCCCATTTCAGTCATTTTTTAAACCCACCACCTACTTTTTTTTATATATTCATCTATTTACTGTGGGTTGTGATAAAAAAAGTGGTTGTGATACTTATGGAGTTGTGGGCCATTTGTGATCCCGCCGTAGGGGAATGATGACAAATTTCTCCCTTTTATTGTATAATTATATGATTATTATTAATACTCCCTTTTTGGGTTTTTCCCCATGTAAAAATTAAAAGTTATTTTTAGTTATTTTTTGTTGCAATCACCTATGTAAAAATGGATTCTCGTACAATTTATGAGTAAAATATTTTGTTTGGCCCTGTAGTCACACTCGGCAGTAGCGCTCTGGCATGGCGCACGGGACTGTGAAGAGCCCCCTTTTTTTTTGTCAGTGTCTACAAGAACCTCTTTACTTTTAATTGGTGTATTCTTCCCCCTCAACATCATAGAGAAAAACCAAACAAACATATACGAACAAAACAAGTGGTATCCAAACATGCGCGTACCCAGTTTTTCTTCGATCCCAGCCCTGGGGCCCTGTCCCCCTCCCGTGCCCCTCCACCCTGGGGCCGTCAGGATGATTTTTTTTGTGCGTAATTGTGGTGCTATAGTGAATTTATTGTTTTGCTGTGGCATTGTGTTTAGTGCATGCTATATTTGCACCAAAATTTGACGATCGATCATCTGAAGACTAGAGCGAGACATATCTCTGCGCTCTCTACGACGTTTCGTAGCGACTGATTCTCTCCGTCGCGGCTCCCTCCCCGCAGTGCCCGACGGACTACGGACTGCCACGCACACACCTCATCCCCCACACTCCCGGGTTGGGAAATTTCCCCGGATTTTCGCCAAATTTGCTGTATTATTTTACCCCTTACCAGGGTACCAGGGGAAAAGGAAAAAAAACCGCAAGAGGCCTTAAGAGCGCCCCGGGAGAAATCAGCCCTAGCCTTGAAGAGTCTGGGGGAGCCAGTGCCACTCCCACCCCCCACGTTTACTACATTGCCCCAGTGGAAAAAGGGATGAAAATGGGAAAAAGCACGCAAAAGGAGGGGATATCGGTACAGGCGTGAGGAACCCCGTCGGAAGGAAAGAAAGCGCACGCAGAAAGGTGATTTGCCCGTTTTCAGGAGCTGATCCTTCGCCTACTCCCCAGCAGCCCTAGATTTAATGCGAGTTCCCCATGGCGTTTGCGCGCCCCAATTTTTCTCACTCTCCGCCGCGCCGGAGGGCTGCCTGCCGCAATGCGCTGAAGGAGTGCCTCCCGGGGGAAGATGCCCGGGGGAGCTGCCTACCAAAAATGCCCCGGGACGACTCCTACCGAAAATGCCCCGGGAGGAGCTGCCTGCCAAAAATGCGGGACAGCTGCCTACCGAAATGCGCCGGAGGAGCTCCCTGCCGAAAATGCGCCGGACAGCTGCCTCCCGAAAATGCGCCGGAGGAGCTCCCTGCCAAAAATGCGCCGGACGAGCTGCCTACCAAAAGCCCCGGGAGGAGCTGCCTGCCGAGGACACCCCGGAGGAGCTGCCTGCCGAGGAACCCCCCCGGGGGAGTGCTGCCGAGGACCCCCCGGGAGGAGCTGCCTGCCAAGCCTCCCGAAGGGCTGCCTGCCGAGGAGCGTGAAGGACTCTTGCCGAGACGCGCCGAAGGAGTGCCGCCCCGAGGACACCCGGGGGGCTGCTTGCCGGGGCGCCAAGGGAGTTGCCGTCCGAGGACCCCCCGGGGGAGCTGCCCCGGGACGCGCCGAAGGAGCTGCCGTCCGGGGACACCCTGGAGGACTGCCTGCCGAGGCTTCCCGGGGGAGCTGCCTGCGGGACAGGGGCCGGAGGACCGCCTGCCGGGGATTCCCGGAGGAGCTCCCTGCGAGGAGCCCCCGGAAAGCTGTCTCCCGGGGAACACAGGAAAGTACCGGGTAGGGGGACTGGTGGGGAGCGACAGGCACCAAGTCCGACAGAAGGCAGGACCGTGATCCCCGGAAGAGTGGGGGTGAGGGAAGGGGGAAGGTCCGGGGGCCACACCACCGCTAAAGTAGGCCCCACGGAGCCTCGTTGCAGGGATCTCGCAGTTTTTGGGTTTTTGATATATTCTCCACGGGTGTGCCAGTTCACCTGCCACCGAGGCGGACATCACTTCCGCGGGGGGTTTTCTATTTTCCTTCAGCGATGGGGGTGCGTCATGTCCGTCCAGCTCCCATTACCCCCAGTCCAATGGGGATGCAAGGCGGGGTGTGAAGAAACAAGTACATCTGAAGACGCACCCCAAAGGGGAAAATTTTCTGTGAGGGGTTCGACAGAGGATTACTGGAAATTGCGTAACCCCAAAAATTTCCCGGTCGTTTTTCCCCGCTCAGATTTTGTTGGTATGCCCCTTCGCTCCCGTGGCCTGCCCCCTCTAGTGCCTTCATGAAGGGTGGGAGACCAAAGGGTGAAGACTGCGACCGTCGGCGCAGTCGTGCCAAAGGGCGTGAAACCCCCATGACACTCGTGCCCACACACTTTTCCAAGTTAGAAGTTGGGCGCTGTGCGAATCCAGGACCCAACCAAGCATTGGGGTAGGTTGGCACTGTCATGGGTATTGGCAAAACTCGTGATTTTACTCAGGGTTCCAAGTGGGCCCTTTGTGGCGCAATCACGCTTTTTGCGCCCTACCAGCTCATGATTGGACACTCAAAAATGTTTTTGGGAAAAACGTGTCAGGATGCACCTGGATTTTCCGCCCCTCGGCCTGTTAACCTCACGTTTGGAACGTATCACATCGAAGTCCTTTAAGATCCCCCCTAGTGAAATAAAGGGGGGGGGGGTTTGGGGTTTTGATAAAAAGTGAGTTGGATCTTTTGTGAGTTTTTGGGGCCCATATTTGATGCCGCCTGTACGGGATTGTACAAATTATCGAAACCCGCTGGGGCACGGGACTGTGAAAGCTCCCTTTTATTTTTTTTCAGAGCGATCTACATGAACCTACTTACTTTTAATTGGGGTTTCTTCCCCCTCAAGCTCAAGAGAAAACCCAAAAAAAACAGATATACAACACAACACAGGGTATACAAACATTTACCCGTTTATTTTTTTCCTATTTTTTCATTTTTTCTACCACTATCAAAAATTCGTTCATATATAATTTTTGTTTGTGGTTCCGAAAAACTTCAAGGAAAAATCGCACTCGCAATGCCCTTTAAACTTCCAAAAGTTCGTGATGTTATCACTATTACAAAAAGAAAAAAAGTCTTTTAGAAGGAGATATAAAGGACGAAAAAATGAATATGAAAAAAAAATTCAAACTGCAAAATTTTTAATATTTAAATAGAAATATCCTAAAAAGGGGAAAACATTTAAAAACACTTTTTATCAATTTGAACCCCTTTTTTCTCACCAAAAAAAATCAGGCATAGTATTTACTGAAGAGAACGAGCAACATTCCCCCCCACACGCACACAAAAAAAAACACAACACCAAAACCCCAAAACACACACACACACACACCACACACACACACACAACCCAAAAACACCACACACACACACACACACAACCCCAACACACCCCAAACTAAAGCTCTCTCTCTCACTCTCTCACCTCTCTCTTTCTTTTCTCTTACTCATTCTCTCTCTTTCTCTTTCTCTCTCTCTCATACTCTATCTCTCTCTTCTTTTACTCATTTTCTCTCTCTCTCATTTTCTCTTATCATTTCTTCTCCTCTCTCTCTCCCTCTCTCCTCTCCTCTCCCTCTCTCTCTCTCTCTCTCCTCTCTCTCTCTCTCTCTCTCTCCTCTCTCTCTCTACACAAAGAAAATAGGAAAAGGAGTTTTTTTTTAAAGCGCTGATTTGGAAAACCGGCTGGGCTTCCCAAAAGCTGCGAAGGAACTATCCCCCAAAAACTGACCGTGAAGGCTGTGGTTGTATGGGGAGGGTGGTATAGGCTGAAAGGTGGTGTGATTTTTTGTGGGGCGGTTTTATCCATCTGTCATTATATCTTTTATCTTCTACTCTTATTCTCTCTCTCTCTCTGTCCCCCACTCTTTTCCCCCCTCATCTCTTTTTACTTTTTCTTCTATGCTTTTTCGTTCTCTCGCTCTCTCGCCGCTACCTTCGCATCCCTCTCCTTTGCCTCCCTGTTCACTGTCCTAAAAAAACTCCTTTTTGTTTATCCATGTGCAACAGAAAGCATATGGGCAATTGCCCCCCCCCTCCAAAAAAAAAATCCAAACACTTGCAACATACAAAACGAAAGCACAATTTCGCAAAAAGCCCGTGCGCCCCGTTCCTCGCGGCGTGGGGTGAACCCGAACGCGG
>NC_051390.1:57839903-57844918 GCF_015228065.2 Penaeus monodon | reverse complement strand
GAGACAGACAGAGAGAGAGACAGACAGAGAATCAGACAGGCAGACAGACAAACAGAGAGGATGATGGGGACTAACTCTTCTCGTTTAGCAACGCTCAATAAGGTTTCACCAGTGCACTGTCGTGGAAGACGGCATTGGCGACAAGAGGCGCCGAGCCCACTGGAGCCTGCGAGCGAAGCGCTGCCCCTATCCGGCCCGCGTTCGGGATCACCCACGCCGCGAGGGAAGCGAGGGCGCACAGGCATTTTGCGCAATTGTGCGTCGCTTTGTATGTTGCAAGTGCTTGTAGACTTTTTTTTTGGAGGGTGGGGGGCAATTAGCCCATATGCATTTCTGTTGCACATGGATAAACACAAAGAGTATTGTTTAGGACCAGTGAACAGGGAGGCAAATGTGAGAGGGATGCGAAGGTAGCGGGCGAGAGAGCGAGAGAACGAGAAAGCGATAGAAGAGAAAGTAAGAAAGAGATAGAGAGGGGAAAGAGTGAAGGACAGAGAGAGAGAGAGAATAAGAGATAGATAGATAAAGAGATATAATGACAGATGGATAAATAACCGCCTCCACACAACAATCACACCACCTTTCAGCCTATACCATCCTCACCATACAACCACAGCCTCTCACGGTCAGTTGTTGAGGGATAGTTCCCTCTCGCAGCGTGTGGAAGACCAGCCGTGTATTCATCAAGATACGAGCTGCTTTAAAACAAACTCCTCTTCCTATTTTCCTTTTGTGTATGAGAGAGAGAGTGAGAGAGAGAGAGAGAGAGAGAGAGAGAGAGAGAGAGAGAGAGAGAGAGAGAGAGAGAGAGAGAGAATGAGTAAGAGAGAATGAGAGAGAGAGAGAATGAGTAAGAGAGAATGAGAGAGAGAGAGTGAGTGAGAGAGAGAGAAAGAGAGAGGGAGAGAGAGAGAGAGAGTGAGAGAGAGAGAGAGAGAGAAAGTGAGAGAGTGAGAGAGAGAGCTTATACGTTTGTGTGTGTGTGTGTGTGTGTGTGTGTGTGTGTGTGTGTGTGTGTGTGTGTGTGTGTGTGTGTGTGTGTGTGTGTTTGTGTGTGCGTGTGAGGGGGAATGTTGCTCGCGTTCTCTTCAGTCAATACTATCGCCTGATCTTTTTTGGTGAGACTAAGGAATGGTTGCAATATTGATGAAAAGAGTGATTATTCAATGATTTCTCCTTTTAGGGATACTTCTATTTAAATATTAAAAAATGTTGTCAGTTTGAACTTTATTTTTCATATTCATTTTTTCGTCCTTGTATATCTCTCTCTCTGAAAGATCTTTTTCTTCTGTTTGTAATAGTAGATAACATCACGAACATTTGGAAGATTAAAGGCATTGCGAGTGCGAGTTTGCCCTTTGAATGCTTTATCAGGAACCACAAATCAATAAATTCATCATATGAACAGAATTTTTGATAGATAGGTAGATAAACTGATAAATAGGTAAATAAATAAACAGGTAAATGTTTGTATACTCACTGTGTTGTGTTCGTATATCTGTTTGTTTGGTGTTTCTCTATGATGCTTGAGGGGGAAGAATACACCAATTAAAAGTAAAGTAGGTTCATTGTAGATCAGCTCTGACAAAAATAAAAGGGAGCTCTTCACAGTCCCGTGCGCCATGCAGGTTCGATAATATTGTCATCATATCCCGTACATGGCGGCATCACAATATGGCGCTCACAACTCACATAAGTATCACAACTCACTTTATTATCACAACCCACATCTCCCTCCCCCCTTTACGTTCACTAGCGGGAGTCTTGAACGGACTTCGATGTGATACGTTCCAAACGTCGAGGTTCAACAGGCACAGATGGGGCGGAAAATCCAGGTGCATCATCTGACATCTGTTCTTCCAAATCAGTTGAGTGTCCAATCATGAGCTGTGTAGGGCGCAAGAAGCGTCGATTGCGCCACAGTATACGGCCACTTGGAAGCCTGATGTGATAATCACGAGATTTGCCAATACCCATGACAGTGCCAACCTTATCCCAATGCTTGGATGTGGGATCCTGGATTCGCACATGCGCCCCAACTTCTAACTTGGAAAGTGTGTGGGCACGAGTGTCATAGCGGGTCTTCACGTCCTTGGCACGTACTGCAGCACGACGGTCGCAGTCTTCAGCCTTGGTCTGCCACTCCTTCATGAAGGCACTAGAGTGGGCAGGCACACAGGAGCGAAGGGGCATACCAAACAGAATCTGAGCAGGAGAACGACCAGTGAAATTTGGGGTTACGCAATTCCAGTAATCCTCTGTCGAACTCCTCACAGTCAATATTCCCGTTGGGTGCTGTCTTCATGATCAGATACTTGACTTTCTTCACAGCAGCCTCTGCATGCCCATTGGACTGTGGGTAATGGGAGCTGGACGTGACATGACGCACTCCCCATCGCTGAAGGAAAATAGAAAACCCCCCGCTGGAAGTGATGTCCGCCATCGGTGCGCAGGTGAACTGGCACACCCAGTGGAGAATATCATCAGAGAACCACAACTGCGAGATGCCTGCAACGAGGCTCCGTGGTCCTACTTCTAGCGGTGGTGTGGCCCCAGGACCTTCCCTTCCGTCACCCGCACTCTTCCGGCGATCACGGTCCTGCCTTCTGTCGGACTTGGTGCACTGTCGCTCCTCCACCAGTCCCTCTACTCCCGGTAGCTTCTCCTGTGTCTCCTCGGCAGACAGCTTATCCGGGGTCTCCTCGGCAGGCAGCTCCTCCGGCAAGTCCTCGGCAGGCGGCTCCTCCGGCGTGTCCTCGGCAGGCAGCTCCTCCGGCAAGTCCTCGGCAGGCAGCTCCTCCAGGGTGTCCTCGGCAGGCAGCTCCTTCGGGATGGCTTCGGCAGGCAGCTCCTCCGGGGTGTCCTCGGCAGGCAGCTCCTCCGGGGTGTCCTCGGCAGGCAGCTCCTCCGGGGTGTCCTCGGCAGGCAGCTCCTCCGGCGCATTTTCGGTAGGCAGCTCGTCCGGCGCATTTTCGGCAGGCAGCTCCTCCGGCGCATTTTCGGTAGGCAGCTCGTCCGGCGCATTTTCGGCAGGCAGCTCCTCCGGCGCATTTTCGGTAGGCAGCTCCTTCAGCGCATCTGCGGCAGGCAGCTCCTCCGGCGTCGGCGGAGAGTGAGAAACATTGGACGCAGCAGAACTGCTCACTGGTGAACTCGCAGTTAAATCTACGGGCTGCTGGGGAGTGAGGCGAAGGATCAGCTCCTGAAAACGGGCAAAATCATCCTTTCTGCGTGCTGCCTCTTCTTCCTTCCGACGGGCTTCCTCACGCCTGTACCGATATTCCTCCTCCTTCCGACGTGCTTCTTCCCACTTTTCATCCCTCTGTATTATCCACTGGAGCAATGTAGTAATATCTGTGGGAGGTGGGATGCTGGCACTGGCTCCTTCAGACTCTTCAAGGCTAGGGTCTGATTTCTCCGGGTCGCTCTTACTGGCCTCTTGCGGTTTCTTTCCTTTACCCATGGTACCGTGGTAAGGGTGTAAAGATAATACAGCAAATTCGGCGAAAATCCGGTGAAATTCCGACCATGCAGTGTGGGGGAGTGAGTGTGTGTGCGTGGCAGTGCCGTGACGTCACGTCGGGCACGTGCGGGTAGGTGAGCCGCGACGCGAGAGAATCAGTCGCTCACGAAGCGTCGTAGAGAGCGCAGAGATATGTCTCGCTCCTACGATCTTCAGTATGATTCGATTCGGCTCAATTATGGTGCTAAATATAGCACTGCACTAAACACAATAGCCACAGCACAACACTACACTTCACTATAGCACCACAATTCACTGCACTAATGAAAATCACTCCTGAGCGGCCACGAGGGTGGAGGAGGCACGGGCAGGCGACAGGCCACAGGGCTGGCATCAGAACTGAATAACTGGATCACTGCGCCATGTTTGTATACTCACTGTGTTGTGTTCGTATATCTGTTTGTTTGGTGTTTCTCTATGATGCTTGAGGGGGAAGAATACACCAATTAAAAGTAAAGTAGGTTCATTGTAGATCAGCTCTGACAAAAATAAAAGGGAGCTCTTCACAGTCCCGTGCGCCATGCCCGAGAGCGCTACTGCCAGACGTGTGACTACAGACACAAGACAAAATATTGTACTCTATAAATTGTACAGAGAATCTCACTCTTTTACATAGGTGATATGCTACACAACAATATAAGCTAAACATAATCTTCTATATTTCACATGGTGTAACATATCACACAAAAGGCAGTATATATATAATATAATCATATAATTATCACAATACAGGTACGATAATATTGTCATCATATCCCGTACATGGCGGCATCACAATATGGCGCTCACAACTCACATAAGTATCACAACTCACTTTATTATCACAACCCACAGTAAATAGATGAATATATAGAAAAAGAAGTAGGTAGGTAGGTTGATAAATAGACTGACAGATAGGCAGATAAACAGATAGGTAGATAGGTAGACAGACAAGCAGATAGACAGATACATTCATGTGATTTTACCATGAAGATAGTTAATCTCGATATGAGGAAATCAAAATAAGACCTAACTATCTAACATTTTAACACAAATAACTACATAAAGCCATGCATCGCCACTGCCTTTGATGCGGAGTTCCAAGCGGTTGGCCGTCCACCGCCTCTGGCATGTGCTGCAAAGAACACTCGAACGTGCCTGTTGGTGGGTTGTGTTGTAGCCTGGCCCTTCGTGATTTGCAAATATATATGTATGAACCGTATTCATATTGACAAATGTAGACAAGGTATGAATGAGAATGAATATCTTCACAATACAAGAGATGTATTTGACAGGTTTCGAATGCGTCTTCGTCAGAAATACACGCATTCGAAACCGGTCAAATACATATCTTGTATTGTGAAGATATTCGTTCTCATTCACACCTTGTCTACATATATATGTATATATATATTTTGTTTGTTTGTTTGTTTGCTTGTTTGTTTGTTTTGTTTTATTTACTGAAGACGCATTACCGTCAACAGCCTCATTACGATTATCTTATTGTTATTAT
>NC_051390.1:57832403-57834903 GCF_015228065.2 Penaeus monodon | reverse complement strand
AGAAGATGGAAGGAGAAAGAAAGAGTGAGTGCATGCAAATGAGCGAAAGCGATCTCGCCACAAAAGTATTCGTGACTCGATCATTCTGAGCAAAAAGAGAAAATGAAATAATATTGATAATAGAAAAAACTTCATTGCATTGCTTTTTGCAAGAAAGAGTGAGGCATATTTTTTCTTTTAGTAGTAAAAAGGAATGCGAGCATACTAAAAAGGGACACACGTACGCATATATATATATATATATATATATATATATATATATATATATATATATATATATATATATATATATATATGTATGTATGTATATATATGTATATATATAAATATATATATATATATATATATATATATATATATATATATATATATACATTTATACCAATATCTATATCTATTTATCTCTCTATTTATACATATACATATATATATGTATAAATAAATAGTATATATATATATATATATATATATATATATATATATATATATATATATTGTTACGCCGACCGCCCCATCTCTCTGCCACCAACACAAGGCAGGCTAGGCAGACGGCGTGCTATTCACAGGGTCGTGAACACTGAACAGCTCCAAGAGGCACCGAGCACCACAGCGTCCCCAGAACACCACGAGGGGAAATGCCAGGAGGCGAGGCAGGGCACGAAATAAACACAGAATGACAGTCTTTCCTTTATTTACACAAGTTATTTACCCGTACACTTTTCTATAGGCACAATACAGGGGGAAACCAGCATGTCACACTGCACGGTACAGCTTATAACAGGGCAACACAAAGTTATATCAGGTCACAAGGGCACACGCGAGGTCTTCACAGGAGCAGCACCCAACTCCGTCTCCTGGCTTGTTCCTCTGCTCCTCCACTCACAGCCAGCTGCATCATGTTTGCCCAGATCATCCTTTTCATGTTAATATATGTTTCGCACAGAGACAAAGACCCACTGGAGTAGCACTATCCCCCCCTATCAAGCAGACGGTCGTCTGCTTGATAGGGGGGATAGTGCTACTCCATGGGTCTTTGTCTCTGTGCGAAACATATATTAACATGAAAAGATGATCTGGGCAAACTGATGCAGCTGGCTGTGAGTGGAGGAGCAGAGGAACAAGCCAGGAGACGGAGTTGGGTGCTGCTCCTGTGAAGACCTCGCGTGTGCCCTTGTGACCTGATATAACTTTGTGTTGCCCTGTTATAAGCTGTACCGTGCAGTGTGACATGCTGGTTTCCCCCTGTATTGTGCCTATAGAAAAGTGTACGGGTAAATAACTTGTGTAAATAAAGGAAAGACTGTCATTCTGTGTTTATTGCGTGCCCTGCCTCGCCTCCTGGCATTTCCCCTCCTGGTGTTCTGGGACGCTGTGGTGCTCGGTGCCTCTTGGAGCTGTTCACTGTTCACGACCCTGTGAATAGCACGCCGTCTGCCTAGCCTGCCTTGTGTTGGTGGCAGAGAGATGAGGCGGTCGGCGAAACAATATATATATATATATATATATATATATATATATATATATATATATATATATATATATATATATATATATATGTAATATATATATATATTATATGTATATATATATATATATATATTATATATATAATATATATATATATATATATATATATGCGTACGTGTGTCCCTTTTTAGTATGCTCGCATTCCTTTTTACTACTAAAAGAAAAAATATGCCTCACTCTTTCTTGCAAAAAGCAATGCATGAAGTTTTTTCTATTATCAATATTATTTCATTTTCTCTTTTTGCTCAGAATGATCGAGTCACGAATACTTTTGTGGCGAGATCGCTTTTCGCTCATTTGCATGCCTCACTCTTTCTTTCTCCTTCCATCTCTGTTTGTGTCAATTCTCTGCTCTCTCTCCCCTCTCTCTCTCTCTCTCTCTCTTTTTCTCTCTCTCTCTCTCTCTCACTCTCTCTCTCTCCTCTCTCCCCCAGAGACACATTTCACTCTCTCCTCTTCTCCTCCAGAAGAACACTCCAGGAGGCGGCCAGAAAATATCTCGAGGGCAGCGAGTGTCCTGGGAACATCGTAGGTCAAGAAAGGTCGTGACCTGGCAGCGCAATGCCTTGAAGTGCAGCCCTGTGTGACCCTTGAGAAATTATTGCTTTTTATTTCTTATTTCGTCTTTTTTTGTTCTCTTTAATAAACGCTGTGGCTCAAGCTTGTGCACACATGCATATACATATACATGCACATTATTCGATTCAACCTCATTCACCCGTACACGAGGGGCTGCTTCCGTAACCAGGCATATTTTTCTTTATTATTAATCGCTTCCATACAGTACATAAACGTGCACACAGCTGCGCACATCATAGATTTCTAATGGTTATTTATCAGCATCAATTAATCAATTCTAACAGATATTTTTTTTTGTTCTATATAGATTGGCATAGAGGTGGCGGTTGGTCACCCAGCACTTGGGTTCGAATCCTGCCCAAGGATTCGAATTTAAAGGAAGGGCATCCTTTCG
>NC_051390.1:57819131-57822167 GCF_015228065.2 Penaeus monodon | reverse complement strand
TATATTATTATATATATAATATATATATATATTATATATATATATATATGTATATATAATATAATATATATAAAAATATATTTATATATATATATTATGGATATATATATAGTATTACAAAACACACACACCACACACACACACACACAAACCACACACATATATTATATATATATAATATATAATATTATATATATATATATAAAATAATATTATATATATATATATAATATATATATATATATATATATATAGTATGTATGTATGATGTTTATGTATATACAACACACCAACAACACACACACACACACACACAAACTATATATATATATATATATATATATATATATATAATATATATATGCATATATAATATAATATATAATATATATAATATATATATAGTGTGGTGTGTATGTGTGTGTGTGTGGTGTTGTTGGTGTGTGTGTGTGTGTGTGTGTGTGTGTGTGTGTGTGTGGGGCGTGGGGGTGTGTGTATATATATATATATATATAGGTATATATATGATATATATATATTTTATAAATATATATTATATATATATGTTATTTTATATATATATATATATATATAATAATATATATATATATATATATATATATATGTGTGTGTGTGTGTGTGTGTGTGTGTGTGTGTGTGTATAAGCATATGCAAATGGTCTTAAATGATTATTTCAGTTATCACCAGTATTAACATTCATAATCATAATCAAGCGAAATCCCTGTCAGATTTTCATAAAGGCGAATAACAAAGCCTTTTTTGTTCTCTCTGAAATGTGCAGCTTTGCTATATACTCTCCCCCCCCCAAAAAAAAAAAGATCATGTTTTATAAATAATCAAAGAAATTCCTCTAATCAGACATTCCTTTCCCTAATTTCCTTGTCTCTTTCTTCGTATTTTTCTTCATTCCATTCTTCAAAGATTCGGGATAAGTTTTCGCTTTAATATGCAAATGTTGGATCATACGACAGTCGGGAAATAGAGAACCGAGACGAGAGAGGCACACAAAATGGAAATTCTTTTAGTCCAAAAATTAGCGACAGGAACGAATCAATCTCGAAAAGAAAAAAGTGCATATCTCTCTCTCTTTCTCTGATCCTTCTCTCTGTCTATCTCTTCATGCGTGTGGCGCCCCATATCTTTGTCTGTCTGTCTTAATTCCATAATAAATAAAGGGAAAAAGAAATAAATTCCCTTTCCCTTTACTTCGCTTTTTGGTATCTTTATCCCCAACCAACCGTCTGCTCTCTCTCTCTCTCTCTCTATTCTATCTATCTATCTATTTATCTATCTATCTATGTATATATATATATATATATATATATATATATATATATATATATATATATATATATATATATATATCAATCTAACTGTCTATTTATCTAACTATCTTTCTATCTGTGTATCTATGTCTCTATGTATCTATCTCGTTCTATCTATTTATCTTTATATACGAGCGCGCTGCTGTTTGTGTTTATCCTTTTTTTTCTGGCCTGTTCTCTCCTTTAGCATTGAGGAATTCTCGACTTTTGCTTACAGTGTTAGAAGTAACATTAACGCATGTGCGATTCTATGTGCATAGATTTTCTCTGTAATAAACATAATGATTTTGAATAAAATAATACAAACCCGTGGTTTTTAGAGCCAGACGAAAAACAATATATGTTCCATTAGTCACATAAAGCATCGTAGCAATGCATTTCAAGAGTGATGAAATGAAAATCAACAGTTAAATCAATAGGTAATGAGTACAATACCATTCTTTAATGGAATGCGATACGAAAATTTACATTATGCCTATATTAATATATATATACACGAAAAAACACGCAAGCACAACACATATTTTCACACATATAAATATGAAAACAAACCGCACATATCACACACATGCACGCAAGCACACACACACACGACGTACACACATACACACGCCACGCTAGCACGGACACACGCATGCACGCACGCACGCACAACCACAACACACACACACACACACACACAACACACACACCGCGCGCGCGCGCGCGCGCGTGCGCACACACATAAAACACACACAGACGCGCGTATAGATTTCCCTTACACTCGAAACCAATTAAAAACAATGACTAGGTTTGGAAGAACGAATCTGGCCAGCGTTTCTTCAAAGAACCTTCCGAGGAGACCGCGTTACGAAGTGACTTTTCAAAGGGCATCGATAACCCATAAAATGTTCAGTCGTTATTCTGTAGACTCGCAAGGAGGTCCAACGTCATCGCGTTCTCGGCGGTCTTGCTTATATTGGCAAGCTGATGGGGGACGGTTCCTATTTTTATTTATTTTTTCATTTATCTATATGTTTGTTATCTTTTTATTTGTTTTTGGGGTTTGCTTCATTTGGTACAACGGCAGGCGTGCACATTTGTGTGGGTGGGGAGTAAGGAGCGTGTGTAGGGGGGGGAGGTTATGTGTGTGTTCGTGTGTGTGTGTGTGTGTGTGTGTGTGTGTGTGTGTGTGTGTGTGTGTGTGTGTGTGTGTGTGTGTGTGTTTATGTGTGTCTGTGTGTCCCTATGTTGTATGTACGTTGCAGTGTATCTGTACCCATGCTATTTGCGTATTTTATGCATATGCGTATATGTACGTATGTGAGCCTGCATGTGCAAGCATGTGTATACGTGAGAGTGCGTTGTTCCCCTCTACTCCAATTGATCCTGACATAAAATCAATCAAGCATTCTCGAATATTCCGTTAAACGATTTCTGGATCCGATTCCTTCGCAATGCATCACTCTCCTGCATCTAGTTTATATCCACTAAAATATATATTTTTTTAGGTTGCAGTAATAGAAGAGGAAAAGCGAATGGAGCATGAAGCGTGGACGAGGGGAGAGAGCAGAGGAACTGAGAAAGGGAGGGAGAGAGGAAGGAGATGAAGGGGGGAAAGAGAGAGAGCGGGGGAGGGAACCGGGGAGAAGTGGAGGGATAGAATAAAGAGAGACAAACAAGCAAATAGGGGAAAACGGCAAGGCTGAGT
>NC_051390.1:57812935-57814031 GCF_015228065.2 Penaeus monodon | reverse complement strand
ACAATAACCTCCCCCACCACGTACTACCCCAATGAAGCTACCAAATAAAATAGATAAACAAACATATAGATAAATGAATAAATAAATAAAAATAGAGAACCGTCTCCATCAGCTTGCCAATATAAGCAAGACCGCCGAGAACGCGATGACGTTGGACCTCCTTGCGAGTCTACAGAATAACGACTGAACATTTTATGGGTTATCGATGCCCTTTGAAAAGTCACTTCGTAACGCGGTCTCTTCGGAAGGTCTTTGAAGAAACGGCTGCCAGATTACGTTCTTCCAAACCTAGTCATTGTTTTTAATTGGTTTCGAGTGTAAGGGAAATCTATACGCGCGTCTGTGTGTGTTTATGTGTGTGCGCACGCGCGCGCGCGCGCGCGCGCGTGTGTGTGTGTGTGTGTGTGTGTGTGTGTTGTGTGTGTGTGTGTGTGTGTGTGTGTGTGTGTGTGTGTGTGTGTGCGTGCGTGCGTGCGTGCGTGCGTCCGTGCTTGCGTGCGTGTGTATGTGTGTACGTCGTGTGTGTGTGTGCTTGCGTGCATGTGTGTGATATGTGCGGTTTGTTTTCATATTTATATGTGTGAAAATATGTGTGTGCTTGCGTGTTTTTTCGTGTATATATATATTAATATAGGCATAATGTAATTACGTATCGCATTCCATTAAAGAATGGTATGTGTACTCATTACCTATTGATTTAACTGTTGATTTTCATTTTCATCATCTCTTGAAATGCATTGCTACGATGCTTTATGTGACTAATGGAACATATATTGTTTGCGTCTGGCTCTAAAATCCACGGGTTTGTATTATCTTTATTCAAAATCATTATGTTTATTACAGAGAAAATCTATGCACATAGAATCGCACATGCGTAATGTGACTTCTAACACTGTAAGCAAAAGTCGAGAATTCCTCAATGCTAAAGGAGAGAACAGGCCAGAAAAAAAAGGATAAACACAAACAGCAGCGCGCTCGTATATAAAGATAAATAGATAGAACGAGATAGATACATAGAGACATAGATACACAGATAGAAAGATAGTTAGATAAATAGACAGTTAGATTGATATATATATATATATATATATATATA
>NC_051390.1:57797935-57807935 GCF_015228065.2 Penaeus monodon | reverse complement strand
CCTAGGTCATCTTCGGTATAAGTAGTGACCGTTCCAGCTGCCGGAGTGCTAGAAGCGCTGCAGGACGCATGTGGGCGAGCAAGGTTGAGGTCACTGGTCCCGTCTGCTCATTGTACATTGCTCGGCCACCTTACTCATGCCTGGCTCGAGGATCTTATATTTGCCTCAAGGTGACTATTTGCGGGTCGTCTGATCTCTTGCGTTGGTCTGGGTGCATTCTTCGTGGCTGCTCGTCCCTGTCATCCTCTTTTTCCTGGTCCTCGGTGTAATCTATCCATCCTCGCCGTCCATATGTCCTCGAAAGTCACTCACAGGTCCTCTTTGACTTCGGATCACTAGAATTGCCTTGTTAGTCCTCGCCCAGGCCTACTAAGCGGCGTCCTCGGTCCACATATCCGCCAGATCCGTCCAGGTCCTTCACGGCAGTATGCTCGTCCTCACGTCCCTCGTAATCTTCATCTGGTTCTACGGCGTCAGGCAGGGGGGGCGGCATCTCAGGCGGCTGATACCTGTGCTAACGAGCTCCTGTAGTTGACTGGATCTGCAGGCGTCTTCCAGGTGTCGCCCATCCACAGCATCCTGGGGCGACTTGTACTGCAGAGGCCGAGATTCCTGGTCCGTTGCGGATTACAGGCTCCTGTTTCGTGAAGGCAGCGCCCGTCGACTACGTCATGGGATGGCTTTACACCTGCTCTGACGAACATCTTGGTCCGCAGGCCTATGGCGATCTTCCAGTGACATCCTTCCAACAGCAACCTAAGGTGACCGGTTCTGCAGCTGGGTCTTCCTTCGGTGCCATGTCATTTATCACTGATCCGACTGCAATATATAGTCGGGGAACCAGATTATACATGTAAGGGCCAGATAGCAAGAGAAAAAAAAGAAAGGCAACAGAGAAGAGGGGGTGTTAAGTACCACTAGCCGGTTATATGTAAAAAATTATGGTTTTTATTTTTGATTTTAACCTATTTTCGTCTTTTTTCTTTCCTTTTGTGTTTTATTTTCACAAAGATAAAGAAATATATAGAAAGAGGGAGACGTCAGTAGCGATCTGCATGGACCTGGCTAGAACTACCAACCGTTTCTGATAGATAGACGAAAACGGCAATCTGTAAGGATTTACTTGAACCAATTGTCATCACACAGGGAAGAAATAAATGTAATTTGTTCATCATGTATGTGTCACTCGTCGTGACTGACAAAATCACAGGCTAAAGAGATACATCATAGATCTTTACGCTGGCACTACGACAGCAACAAACCCTATTAATGAAAAGGTTTCAGTGTCTTGTTCTGCGTGGATGAATGAGTGAGTGAGTGAGTGAGTAAGTGTGTTAGGGTGCGCGTTTGTGTGTGTATGAACAACAGCAAGCGTGAATGAGAGTGAAAATGAGAGTGACCTCACACAGAGAATGAATCACAAACACGAATATTAACATTTACAATAACAAAACTGAGGTGAATTAGCAATGCTAGCTATAAATCATTTCAACTACCACATTGAATTCTACATTTAATGATGTGTGACAGAATGTATGCATGAATGACTGGTGAAATGAAAAAAATATCTGCAAGCTTTATTAGCAAACAAATCTTCTCGGGGAGTCAGAAGAAAAATGACCTGAGATGAGCTACCATCATCATGTAGAGCTATGCATGTTAGATTTCATTGACAGGGGGATCCTATACCCAAAATGCCGTACACTGAAGCAAATGGAGCCAGGAAAATCTATAAATAACCCACTCTTTTCTGCGTATCTGTGATGGGCACTCGTGATATTCCCTACGTATATCCATGAATCACATGATCGCCTGGGAATTGCCTAAAACAATGCAAGGCTTCAAGAAGGTGACGATGGGTGTTGTGATGAATAATCGCGAAAAATTATTCTAGCTTAAATCATAGTCCTCATTAATTAACGGATGTAACTGCGGGTACACCGACTCAAGTGACGAGAGAATGAATAACTTTGGTTTTATCTTACCTACTTTTCCGAATGTTGGAGCGCAGATCTATTAGGCGTACGCAACCCAGGGTATTATCGCGGCAATCAATGAAAGGGGAAGATCTACGCTTACTCAGTATAATAAAATTTTACTAAATCGCTTTACAAGTCGTTCTAGCGCCGATAGAATGTGCCACCAATAAGCAATAGTAAACATGCTACAGTTAATCCCTAGGTTTGACCGGACAAAGAGAAAGGTTGAGGGTCAAGGCCAAGACCACAACCGACAGGGCCACAAGTAGAAAGAGAAAGCACGGTCAGGTATGGGGCTAGGGGAGAACGAGATTATAAAAGGAATTTAACTCATTCGTGACCGAATGAGTTAAATTCGTTGCAGATGAAAACAACAGTAAATTCGAGAGAAAAAAAACGAGAGAAATTAATAACTACTTAAATAATGAACAATATTCATGTTCCTGACAATACACACGATCACACTGTTAATGCGACTGGTCAAAAGAATAGTGTGAGAAAAGTGCCATTTGTGTTATTTAGCACTTTACCAAAAAAACAACAGCCTAAACATTCATGGGAGAAGAAGAAAGGGAGAAGAAATAAAGAAGGGGAAGGGGCCAAACGGTAAAATATGTTTGTTTTCTAGATATGTCTTGGAAAGTGGCGAGCTGTTTTTCTTTGGAGGTGGTGTGTTCGGTTGTGTGCCGAAGGAACACAACAGACTCCACTGCTACCAGATTGTAAAAGGCTGTTGGTGAAGAGGCAATGGTAGAAACGTAGTTGCATATCAAACAACCAAGTAAAGGGGTGACCACACGCTATGATGACGCTACGACTTGGCTTAGGGGAAAGCGCACACCCACACATATATATATATATACATATATATATATATAAATTAAAATATACATATATATATATAAATAGATACTTATATATATATCATATATAATTTACAAATATTAGATATATATATATAGCTATATATATATATATATATATAATAATATATATATATATTATATATCTATGGTCTTATACATATGTGTATATATATATTATATATATATATATATATATCTATATATATATAAATATATAGATATATATATTATATAGTGTGTGTGTGTGTGTGTGTGTGGTGTGTGTGTGTTGTGTGTGTGTGTTATGTGCGTGTGTGGTGTGTGTGTGTGTGTGTGTGCGTCGTGTGGTGGAGTATGGGTTATTTGCACATTTAAAAGTTCATTTCACGTAATCGTCTCGCAAATTATACGGGGTTCAGTATTACGTGAAAGGCACAGAATCAATGGCAGCCAGTAAAGTGGGCAACCTACTAGACAAGCCTTTGGTGCTAATTAGATCTCACCAAGAGCACTTTTCGCTGGAAGAGTGGGCTAGAATGGAGGGCGCATTTTCATGCGTACTCAATTTTCTTCGTTCGATGATATCAGGTTACATCTCAATGGGAAAACAATAGTTTTGGTTTGGGATGTTTAGTGTTTATTACCATCAATCACGGTCTCACTATATCATTTTTAGCATCATTGTATATATATATATTATATATATATAGATATATATATAATAAAAAAAAAAACATATATATATATATAATAATAGATCTGTGTGGTGGGTGTGTGTGTGTGGTGTGTGTGTGTGTGTGTGTGTGTGTGATGTTATGTGTGTGTGTATGTGTATGTTGTGTGTATATGTGTGTATGTGGTGGTGTGGTGCTGTGTGTGTGTGTGTATGTGTGTGTGTACTTATATTATACATATATAAGATCAAACATAGATATTATATATATATATATATATATACTATATATATATATATATATATATATATATATATATATATAATATGTATATATATATATGCATCTATGTATGAAATATATATATATCATATATATATATATATATATATATATATATATATATATATTATATATATAGCTATAGAGATATATATAGATATATGTGTGGTTATATATATGTTTGTGTGTGTATGTGGAATATAACACACCAATACTCAGATAAAAACCACATACTTCTATGCTTTGATCCATCTATTTATCAATCTACATACTATGCATCTATCTACTGGCTATATATCTACCATCTGCCTTTATCTATAATCTATCTATCCACCGTCAATGTATGTAAATATCAATTATCCACATCAACCGTCTACCGCATCTATGATGTAAGTAAATTTTTATATTTTTTTTTGAATCCATTCTTTTTGCTTTCTAGTCTCATGTAAGGAAAATGTGGACAGAAAACGGAGTTTAAGGAAACTTCGCCAAAGTGACGAGGGTTTATACAGGTCAGTGGATATTAGTGTGCACAGGCGGCATTGGCCATTTGGCATCGCGCAAGCAACACTACATTAAATGTTGCAATTAGGTGTGATTACGGGAAGTCTAGGCTTTATACACAAGACAGATTTTAAATTCTTGGCTAGCGAAACCCCCGATATAAACATGTATTTTTTTTATCGAGAGAAGAAAAAACAATATTGGCAAGGATAAGATAAAAAAGAAATAAATAAATAAACAACAAAAACCAATAACATCAAATAGATTGATAATGATATCCGATGATAGTAATAACATAATGATATTAATGATTAATGCCAATAAGAAAAATAATGTATACCCATAATAAACACTGATAAGGGCAATATTAATAGGAATAGCAATAATAATAATAATAATAATAAAAAATTATTATTTTATTATTATTATTATTTTATTATTATAGTATTAATAATTATAAATAATCATAATAATAATAATAATAATGAACATGATATATTACAAACTAGTAATGACTATAATCAATAATAATAACAATGGACAATCAAATAGTTGTAACAATAATGATGAAAATAATAGCAAAAATTGATCATAATGAGGTAAATATAATAAAGGATAAACAATATGCTGATGGCGAAAATATAATGATAATATAGGCAATAAATATTCAGTAATGATAAAATAATGATTAAAACAATAATAATAATATAATAATAATAAAATAATAACAATAATAATCCATAATAATAATAATAATAATAATGATAATAATAATGACTAATAATTATAGGAATGAACTAATAACAATAATGATGATAATAACAATAATAATAATAACAATACTAATAATAGTAAAAAAAAAATAATAATAATAATGATAACCTAATAATAATAATGATAACAATAATGATATAAAATAATCGTACCAACAACAAGAAAAACAACAACCAAAACAAGACCAATAACAACAAACGATAATAATAATGAAATAATAATAATAATAGTAGTAATAATAATAATGATAATAATGACGTAATGATAATAATAATAATAACTAATAATAATAATAATGATAATAATAATTACTAAAAGTAATATAATAATAAACAATCAAAAAAACAACAAAGCGAAAAACAAAACAATTATTAATAATGATAAAATATAATAAATAAGATAATAATAGTTGTAACAAAAAAATAAATAATGAAACTAATAATAGTTGTAGTAGTAGTTAGTAGTAGAGTGGTAGTAGGTGGAGTAGTAGTAGTAATGATAGAAAATGAACTAATAATATAATAATAATAAAATAATAATAATAATAAGGCTTATAAATATAATTAAAATAAACAAGAATGATAATAATATAATAACAATTAGTAATAAATAATAATAAAATAATAATAATAATAATAATAATAATAATAATAATAATAATAATAAGGATAATATTAAAAAATAATATAATACTAATAATAATATAATAAAAGATAATAAAAAAAAATAATGATAATTATAATAACATAATGATAAAGAAAAAAATAATATTAATAGTAATATAATAATAATAAAAAATAATAATAAGAAGAAAAAGATGATAATAACGATAATAACAATGCTAATGGTGCGATGATACTAATTGATATAATGATAATGTTTATAATGATAATGGTAAAAATAAAAAATAATGATAATGATATTATTACTAGTAATAATAATAATAATGCTAATAATGATAATAAAAAGAACAATAAAACAATAATAAAAAATAACAATAAATAATATATAATAATAATGGTAATGATATGATAATAATAGTGAACAATATAATAATAATAAATAATTAAGAATAATAATATCAGTAATATGAATGATTACAATAATAGTGTAAAAAATAATATAATAATGATAATAATAATAATAAAGTAATGGTATAAAATAATAACAATAAAATAATGATATTACTAATAATAATAATAATAATATAATAATAATAATAAGAAGAAGAAGAGAAGACGAAGAAGAAATAATGGTAATAATAATAATAAAAGAAAAATAATCATAATAAAAATAATAATAATAAGATAATGATAATAATAATGATAATAACAATGATAATGGTGACGATGATGTTAATTAACATAAGATAATATTTACAAATGATAATGCGTAAGAATAAAGACAATAATGGTAATGATAATATTTAATATAATAGGATTAATAATGCGAAATAATGATAATAACGGTAATAAGATATGATGGTGAAAAAAGATAGTAAGAATAAGAAGAGAATAAGAACTGAAAAAAAGATAAAAATAACATTAAAACAATAATAAAAATAACAATAAATAATATATAATAGTTATGTTAATAATAATAATAATGATAATGATAATTTAAATAAGAATGAATTAGTAAAATAAGTAATAAAATAATAACCTAAACTATAATAATAATAGTGATAATAATAATAATAATAATTCATAGTAATAATAGTAATAATTCATAATAAAATAATAATAATAATAAATAATAATAACATAGATAATACGATAGATAATAATAAAAACAACAAGAAACAGCAACAACAATGATAATAATAATAATAAGAATTATTATTATTATTATATTATTTATTATTATAAAAATAACAATAAAAAGAGATAATAATAGTAATACTAATAATAAAAAACTAATAGTAATGCTAACAATAGTGATGAAAACAAAATAATGATAATATAATGATAATAAGAACCTAGTAATAATAATAATAAGAATATAATAATAATATATAATATAATAATAATAATAATAATGTAATAATAATAATAATAATTATAATATTAATAATAATAAAAAGTAATTAGAATAATAATAATAATAATAATAATCGATAATAAGATAATAACTTGTAGTAGATGGAGCTTACGCTGTGTTGTTTCCTGCTTGTTTCTGGTTTAGTGTTTTTACGCCTGTTTACTGTTGTTTACCAATTTTTTTCACCTTTTATTTATTATTTTTTTTTATTTTTTTTTACTTCGTTCATATATTGTTTGAGGTTTTTACTTAAGTTTACACAGTTGTTTGTATTTTTGCTGTTTGTGCTTATTTAATACACCTCGGTATGTAAAGGCGTTCCCTTCAGAAATTGCCATTTTCCTGCGAACTGCATCCTTCGATAGATGGTGTCCCTGTCGAATCCACATACCCGCTCTAATCTTTCCGAGTAGGTATTTTTTTGGTTAGTACCAAGATCCCGTGGTGCCGTAGCTGAAGCCGGTCGCAGGATTTTTTCGGGACTTTTTTTTTTTTGGTTCTGCTTATGATCCACCCACGTATATCGGAGGTGCAAGTTAAAGTATTAAAGATTACGGATATTTATTAAAAGCATCTTTTTAACTGACACGGGAATAATATACAGCACTGGTAGCTGTGACTGGATGGTTTGTATTTCGGCCTGCATAGTTTTGTTTGTTTAAAATTTGTGACGTTTGTCATCTTGTGGCATGTCCAATTTTAATGCTGTATGCGTTTTATTAACTATAAAGTAAATGTTTATGTATTGCAACATGTATGTGTTACCCTGCACAATGATACCTCCCAGATTTTCTAACTTAATGTAATTGTAAATTAATCTCATCAAGGTAATGTTTTGATAAAGGTAATGTTGTGTATACATTATTGGGCAGACATTAATAATAATAATAAATAAATAATCATAAAATTTTTAAAAAAATAAAATTATAATAAAGTAATAATAATAACAACAATTATAATGATAATAATAATAATAACAATTATAATGATAATAATGAAAATAATAATACTCAAAATAATGATGATAATGATAACGATAACATTTATGAATATTGTCTATATCATAAAAACTAACATCAATAATAACAATCATCACATGCCGCATCGAACAGAGAATAAGAAGAAAGAATAATAATACTAATTAATAATAATAATAATAATAATAATAATAATATATTATTATTATTATATTATTATTATGATTTGCATTATATATATATTATTATTATTATAATGATAAAAAAGAAAATTATAATAACCAAAGTAATGATGATAATGATAACGATGATGATACTAGTAATAGTAATGAAAAGGATAATGATAGTGAAAATAACAATAATCATAAGAACAAGTCTGATATTGCTACTACTAATAACAATAATACTAATGATGATGATGATAATGATGATGATGATGATGATGATGATGATGATGATGATGATGATGATGATGATGATGATGTGATGATGACGATGATGATGATGATGATGATGATGATGATAATGACGATGATGATGATAATAATAATAAAGAGAATAATAACAATAATGATAATGATAATAATGATTATAATAAATAGACAGATAGACATAAATAGTGAATGCCATGCTTTGACCATGACGGGCGCGTACGTGTATATTCTTGTGTGTATGCGTGTGTATGCGTAGGTAGATAGATAGATAAAAGATAGATAGATAGATAGATAAATAGACAGATAAATAGATAGATAGATAGATGAATAGATAGATAGAGAGAGAGAATGTGTGTGAGTGATGGGAGAGGAGTATATATGCATAGTAGAAAGGCCAGCAAGCAGAATCGTCTGGTGCTTGACAGTGCAATACAGAAAATCACTTTAAATATCGAATCCACATCCGTCATTCTGTTTAAGGGCTTACCAATAAAGTTTGCAAATGCGACTCTCAAACATCGGAACTAAAGTACAGAAATCATCATAAAAACCTCCTTCATTATATTTTTCGTACGGAGAAATAAGACATACATAGGGTTTTATGATATTTATCCTTAATTAATTTCCAGATAAAAGTGAAGGTCGTTGCTACTGCAAGTAATATTGTTAATAATAAATCTACTATAACTATTGTGGTAGCTGTTACAACGACTAGTAAAGACAATAATAGTAATGTTGCCTAATGGAATTATGCAGAAAGACAAAAAATACAGTTAATGTAACCCTGAAAATAAAGTGGTGAAGGTATTAAGGACAACTGAAACAATTATATTAGCAGTGATAGATATGAATGAGGACTATCGGTCACAACGATAATCGTCACGAGCAGCAACGTTAGTAATAATGGTAACGAGAAAAAGCAAGATTATGCTAAATATACAGAAAGAAACAGAAAAAAGAAGAGGCGAAAAGAGAAGAAACGAGAAGAGAGAAAGAGAGAAAAATAGGGCTTAGTTTCTTAACTTGTCTCTCATGCATCGTCTATGGATTTTTATTATCTCTTTTTTCATTCGTTTGCTCTGTATGAAGATGTAATAGTCTGAGAAATTGGGGTCGAAACTATAATACAACACACGACACACCACACACACACACACACACACACACACACACACACCACACTCACACAACACCACAAAATACACACACATACACATACCACACATCACACCACATACACACCACACACACGCACACACCACACACGCACACACATATAATACATACATATATATATACATTATATATATATTTATTAATATTAAATATATATATGTAAATTATATAGTATATATAGAGAGAGGGCCGCAGAGTGGCCGAAGGGTTTAGAAGCGAGGAATCAACACTGTCACGACGACAATTTTCTCGGAGGTCGAGAGTCGAGGTCACCGGACGGCGCGTGTTCCCTTGGCCAAGGAACTTCACCTCGAT
>NC_051390.1:57792110-57797835 GCF_015228065.2 Penaeus monodon | reverse complement strand
GTATCAATACCCTGCAAGCCAATGTAATTGGTTCATACCCGTTATACTCTTTTTTATTCTATCACTTCTCACCTCTTTCGTACTTCTTTTCTCTCCTCTTGCCCTTTCTTTTCTTTTTATCTAATATTATTGTTTCACACCTTCACTCAGCCTTGCCGTTTTCCCCTATTTGCTTGTTTGTCTCTCTTTATTCTATCCCTCCACTTCTCCCCGGTTCCCTCCCCCGCTCTCTCTCTCCCTCTTCATCTCCCTTCCTCTCTCCCTCCTTTTCTCAGTTCCTCTGCTCTCTCCCCTCGTCCACGCTTCATGCTCCATTCGCTTTTCCTCTTCTATTACTGCAACCTAAAAAAATATATATTTTAGTGGATATAAACTAGATGCAGGAGAGTGATGCATTGCGAAGGAATCGGATCCAGAAATCGTTTAACGGAATATTCGAGAATGCTTGATTGATTTTATGTCAGGATCAATTGGAGTAGAGGGGAACAACGCACTCTCACGTATACACATGCTTGCACATGCAGGCTCACATACGTACATATACGCATATGCAAAAAAATACGCAAATAGCATGGGACAGATACACTGAAAACGTACATACAACATGGGGACACACAGACACACAAAAACCCACACACACACACACACACACACACACACACCCCACACACACACACACAACACACACACACACACACACACACACACACATACACACACACATACACACACACACACACACACACGAACACACACATAACCTCCCCCCCCTACACACGCTCCTTACTCCCCACCCACACAAATGTGCACGCCTGCCGTTGTACCAAATGAAAGCAAACCCACAATAACAAATAAATAGATAAACAAACATATAGATAAATGAATAAATAAATAAAAATAGAGAACCGTCTCCATCAGCTTGCCAATATAAGCAAGACCGCCGAGAACGCGATGACGTTGGACCTCCTTGCGAGTCTACAGAATAACGACTGAACATTTATGGGTTATCGATGCCTTTGAAAAGGCACTTCGTAACGCGGTCTCTTCGGAAGGTCTTTGAAAAAACGGCTGCCAGATTACGTTCTTCCAAACCTAGTCATTGTTTTAATGGTTTCAGTGTAAGGGAAATTTTATACGCGCGTCTGTGTTGTTTATGTGTGTGCGCACGCGCGCGCGCGCGCGCGCGCGGTGTGTGTGGGGTGTTTTTGTGTGTGTGGTGTGTGTGGGTGTGGTTGTGCGTTGCGTGCGTGCATGCGTGTGTGTGTTGTGTGTGTGTGGGGTTTTTGTGTTGTTGTGTGGTGTGGTGTGTGTGTGTGTGTGTGGGGTGTGTGTGTGTGCGTGCGTGCGGCGTGCGTGCGTTCGTGCTTGCGTGGTGTGTATGTGTGTACGTCGTGGGGTTGGCTTCGTGATGTGTTGATATGTGCGGTTTTTTTTTCATATTTTAGGTGTAAAAATGGGTGTTTTGCTTTTTTTTTTTGTGTATAATATATTAATATAGGATAATGAAATTACGTATCGCTTTCCTTTAAAAAATGGTATGTTTACTCTTTACCATTGATTTAATTTTTGATTTTTTTTTTCTACCCTCTTGAAATGCATTGCTACGATGCTTTAGGACAAATGGAACATATATGTTTGCGCTGGCTCAAAAATCCAGGGTTTTTGTATTATCTTTTTTAAAAATCTTAGTTTTTTTTTACAAAAAAAATTCTATGACATAGAATCGCACATGCGTAATGTACTCAAACTTAAGAAAAAAGTCGAGAATTCCTCAATGCAAAAGGAGAGAACGGGCCCAAAAAAAAGGATAAAACACAAAAGCGCGCGCTGATTAAAGATAAATAGATAAAAACGAGATGATACATAGAGACATAGAAAAAGATGGGAAAGATAGTTAGAAAATAGACAGTTAGTTTGAAAATATAATATTAATATAAAATATTATATATAAAATTTTATAATATATAATATATATAATAGATAGATAGAAAAATAGAAGAAGAAGATAGAGAGGAGAAGAGAGAGGAGGGGGTTTTTGGGGGATAAGATCCCCAAAAAGCGAAGTAAAGGGGAAAGGGAAATTTTTTTCTTTTTCCCTTTTTTTATTAGGGAATAAGACAGACAAAACCAAAGATATGGGCGCCACACGCATGAAAGAGAGACAGAGAGAAGGGTCAGAGAAAGAGAGAGAGATAGCACTTTTTTTTTTTCGAGATTGATTTGTTTCCTCGCTAATGTTTGGGAAAAAAATTCCCTTTTTTGGCCTCTCCCGTCTCGGTTTCATTTTCCCCACTGTCGTATGATCCCAACATTTTCAATTAAAGCGAAAAAACTTTTCCCGAATCTTTGAAGAAAAGGAATGAAGAAAAATACGAAGAAAAAAGACAAGGAATTAGGGGAAAGAATGTCTGATTAGAGGAATTTTTTTATTATTATAAAACATTTTTTTTTTTTTTGGGGGGGGGGGGATATATAGCAAAGTGCACATTCAAGAGAACAAAAGCTTTGTTATTCGCCTTTTTGAAAAATCGACAGGGGGAATTTTGCTTTATTATGATTTGAAATGTTAATACTGGGGATAACTGAAAAACATTTTAAAACTTTGCATATCTTTTTACACACACAACACACACCACACACACACACAAAAATATATTATTATTATATATATATATATAATAATATATTTTATATATATAAACATATATATATATAATATATAATATATATATAATATAATATTTATATATTAAAATAGTATGTGTATACAACACCCCCGCCACACACCCCCCCCCCCACACACAAAAAACACACACAACACCACACCCAAAACACACCCCCCCCCACACACAACACCACCCATACACACCCCACACACATATAATATATATATATATTAAAATTAAAATATATATAATTTGCATAAAATTAAAATTTTATATATATAAATATAATTAATATATAGTGTGTGTGTGTGTGTGTGGTGTGTATGGGTGGGGTATGATACATCATACATACCTACATACATACATAAAATAAATTAAAATTTTATATAATATTTTTAAATATTTATATAAAATAAAAATATATTATAATTATAATATATTAAAAATTTAATATATTTTAAAATTATATATGTGGGGTTGTGTTGTGGTGTGTGTGGTGTGTGTTGTGGTAGTAAATACATATATATATTTCAATATAATATATATTAATATATATAATTTTATAAATTTTAAAAATATAAATATATTATAATATTTTATATATATATATATATAAAAATCACTCTAGATACACAACACACCCCCACCACACACACAACACCCCAAAAAACCGCCCAAAACAGTATATATATATATATTATTATATTATAATAAAGAAATAGAATATAATATATATATTACAGTTATATAGTGTATTAATCAAAATTCCAAACCATAATATAAAAATTTTTTTAATTATAAAAATATATATATTATAAAAACATATTATATTAATATATATTTTAATATATATATTTTAAATGTTATATATATTATATAATATATGTGTGTGTATAATACATATAATAATAAATTTATAAATAATATATATATTATATAATTATATATATATTATTTATATAAAAATTTTAATTTCCCAAATTGTTTCAGACTATTCTTGGTGTGACAGGCTTCAAAATTTTACCCCGGAATCACTGGGGGCAATGGATTTGAACGCAGGTCGCAAGATGAGCTGATCGCAACGCGACCACACAGCATAATCAGTCGATGTCGACTTATCATTAGAACTAATGTCGTGGTGGGGAATGAAAGGTGGAGCAACTTGTGCCAATGCGCAGGCTCCCTCTTTTCCCCCAAAAGCAATGGGGCAAAGGAAGGCAAAAAGTCGATACAGTTTGGCGTCGTAGGAGTATATATATGCACCAAAAACACACACACACACATTTCACACACACACACACACACACACAAAACAACACGCACACACACAATATATATATATATAAATTATATATATATATATATATATATATATACATTATATATTATGTATATAATATATATAAATATATAATTATTATATGGTATATTAAATTAATATACATTATTTTTAATTTTATATAAAATATATATATATATAATATATAACAAATAAATATATATATATATTTATATATAATAATAAAATATAATATATATATTTTATACACATGCTACATATAAAATGTTATAAAACTTCATAATGTATTTTGCCGTTAAAATTTTAATTAAATATATTAATTTAAAATATATATATATAATAATAATAATATAATAATATATATATTACACACACACACACACAGATAAAGTTTTAAATTATATATATATATATATATATATATATTAATATATATATATATATAAATAATATATATATATATATATATAATATATATATAATAAAATAAATATATAAAATAAATATATATTATTAATATATATATATAATTATATTAATATATACACACACACACAACACACACACACACACACACCCCCCAACCACACACATATAATAATACAATATAAATAAATCTTATATAAATTTTTTATTTAAAAAAATAATAAATCTTATATTTTAAAAAATTATATATAAAATATTATTATATATTAATTAATATTAAAATACAACACACACCCCCAACACCCCCCCCACACACCACAACACACACACAAAACAACCACAATATATATATATATATTGAATAAATATAAAATATATATAATATTATATATATAAATGTATATTACAATTTTAAAATATTATATTATAAAAAATTTATATATATTTTTTAAAAATTAATTATGTATATAAAAATTTATATATAATAATATAAAATAATAATTATATATTAATAATATATTAATATATTTAATATTGTGGTTTGTGGTTGTTGTGTGTGTGTGTGTGTGTGTTTTTGGGTGTGGAGAAAAACTTTTCCTGTGAACAAGGAAAAAAACCCCACAATACAATTTCCATATGTATGTATGTATAATATATAAATAATAATTAATATATATATAAATTATAATATATAATATGTATATATTTTAATATATAATATATTTTATATAATATATATATATATATAATATATATATAAATATTATATATATAAACAGTTACATCCACGCCAACACCCCACCAACACAACCACACACACACACACACCACACAACACACAAATATATATATATATAATATTATTATATATATAAATATATATTAAAAATTTATATATTAATATATATATAAAAATTAATTATATATATATTAATATTATATAAAATATATATTTTAATATATATTTTTTAAAAAATGAATAATTTTTATTATATGTTATAAAATAATATATATAATATATTTTTAAATATGTAATAATTTTTATAGTATATATTGTATATATATAAAAATTATATTATATATATATTAAATTTATATATATAAAAATTTATGTGGTGGTGGTGTGGTGGGGGGTGGTGCGTGTGTGTGGTGAGGTGTGAATGGTGTGTGTGAGGCGTGTGTGTGTGTTTTGTGCGTGGGGTGTGTGTGTATGGTGTGTATGTGTGGTTTTATGTGTGTGTGGTGTATTTTAAGTAAAATATAATATTAAATATATATATATAATTATATATAATATATATATATATATAATATATATATATATATATGTATA
>NC_051390.1:57779610-57784610 GCF_015228065.2 Penaeus monodon | reverse complement strand
GCAATTAAGTATTAAAGTATTCTAAATTTTTTTAAAACATCTTTCTTAAAATACCGGGAATCTATACTCACTTTTTTAAGTGTGACTGATGGTTTTGTATTTCCGGCCTTGCATTTTTTTGTTTTTTTTTTAAATTTGTAAGTTTGTCCCTTGGGGGCATGCCAATTTTAACTGCTGGCGTTTTATTAATATAAAATAAATTTTTTTATGTATTGAAAATGTATTTGTTACCCGCACAATGAACCTCCCTTTTTTTTTTCAACTATTAATTTAAATAATTTCATAAAGGTAATGTTTTGTAAAGGAATTTTTTTTTTATCATTATTGGGCCTACTAATAATAAATAAAATAAAAATTTAATAAAAATTAAAAAAAGTAATAAAAATAACAATTATAATGATAATAATAATATAAAAAATTATATGTAAAATGAAAATAAAAAACTCAAAATATGATAAGAACGATAACATTATGAATTTTGTCTATATCAAAAAAAATAACATCATATAAAAATCATCTCTCATAATCATCATAATAATAATAAATAATAATAATAACAAGAATAATGAATAAAATAATAAAATAATATTAATTATTATTATTATTATTATTTTATTATTATTGTTATTTTTATTATTATTATTATTATTTTATATGAAAAAAAAAATTATAATAACCAAAGAAATGAGTAATATAAGATGATGATACAAAATGAAATGAAAGGGATAATGATGTGAAAAAAACAATAATCATAAGAACGTCTGATTTTGCTACTACAAAAACAATAATACAAATTTTTAAGATGATATGTGATGATGATGAGAGATGTGTATGAGATGATGATGATGTTATGATATGATGATGATGACGATGATGTGATGATGTTTATGATGATGATAAAACGATTATATGATAAAATAAAAAAAAATAATAAAATAATAATGATAATAATATTATAATAATAGCAGAAGACATAAAGTGAATGCCTGTTTCCCATGACGGGCGCGTACTGTATTTTCCCCTTGTGTGTATGCGTGTGTATGCGTAGGTAGATAGTAGTAAAAGAAGATAATAATAATAAATGACAGATAAATAATAGAAAATAATGAAAGTTTAAAGAGAGAAATGTGTGTGGTGAGGGGAGAGGGTATATAATAGTAAAAAGGCCAGCAAGCGAATCGTCGGGTCTTACAGTGAATACAAAAAATCCTTTAAAATACGAATCCACTCCTCATTCTTTTTTAAGGCTTCCAAATAAGTTGCAATGCACTCTAAAACCGGAACTAAATAAAAAACCCTCATAAAACCTCCTTCATTATATTTTTCGTACGGAGAAATAAGACATACATAGGGTTTTATGATATTTATCCTTAATTAATTTCCCAGATAAAAGTGAAGGTCGTTGCTACTAAGAAATATGTTAAAATAACTACTATACTATTGGGGGTAGCTTTACAACGACAGAAAAGAAAATAATTTGTTGCCTAAGGGAATTATGCAAAAAGACAAAAATAAGTTTTTTAACCCCTGAAAAAAAAGTGGTGGGTATTAAGGAAAACTGAACAATTAATTAGCAGTGATGTATAAAGGGATTGGGTACAACGATATCGTCACGAGCACAACTTAGTAAAAAATGGTAACGAAAAAAAGCATTTTCAAATATACGAAAAAACAGAAAAAAAAGAGGCGAAAGAGAAGAAACGAAGAGAGAAAGAAGGAAAAATAGGGCTTAGTTTCTTAACTTGTCTCTCATGCATCGTCTATGGATTTTTATTATCTCTTTTTTCTTCGTTTTGCTTCTGTCTGAGTGTAATAAGCTGAGAACTTGGGTCGAAAATATAATACACCACCACCACACACCACAAAACCACACACCCACCACACACACACCCCACACACCACACACCCACATCACACACATACAACCCCCAAAACCCCACACACCACACCAAAACACACAAAAACCCACACACACCACAATATTTAACATACAATATATTATTTTAATATTATATTTATAAAATTTTATATAATATATATAATGTATATATTAGTATATATTAGAGGGGCCGAAGTGGCCGAATGGTTAAGGCGTCGGACCCCAACCCGTCACGACGAAAATCTGAGTTCGAGAGTTCGAGTCCCGGGCCGGGCGCTTTTTCCTTGGCCAAGGACTTCACCTCGATTGCCCCCTACCCTGGGGGGCCAAGCCAGCCTAAGTCAGTGGGGCCCAACCCCCGAAAAAAATAGGAAAATGATTAAAAAAAATTTAACCCGGGGCACCCCCTCCCGTACTCACTCCAAGAGCTTTTAAAACATGAAAACTAAAATTTAAAGTATCTGCTGTAAACCAGGGCGGTCAACATGAACCTCCCTTTAAAAGAAAATATATATAATATATATTATTATTATATTTTTATATATTATATATTTATATTTATATTGTTTTTGTATTTATATTATTATATATATATAATATATATATTATTTTAATTATATTTAATATATGTTGTTTGTTCACATCCCTTTATATACTATAATATTATATTATTTCATTATATTATTAAAATTAATATTTATTTATATTATATATGTTGTGTGGGGTTTGTGGGTTGTGTGTGTGTGTTGTTTTTAAAATTTTATTATATTTTTTAATTTTTTATATTTTTTAAATTTACTTATTTTTAAAATTATATTTTTATATAAAATTTATATTATATATATAATTATATATTATGGGGGGGGTTGTTTCACTGCTGGTGATTAAACGATGGGTGGTAGCCTAATATGTTAAGTGCTTGCATGCCTTCTCGCTTGCAGCTTCCCCCCCTGCTACCAGTGCGAAAAGGGAGCACTTCCGCATATCTCCCCTGCCAGGTCCCCTCTCCTTTTTAATTCTGCAGTGCCCCCTCTTTCCCACCCATGGTAACTGGTACTTCGGCCCAGGCAAAATCGTGGGGGATCTCGGAGCGAGGAGCCCCGGGTACGAGTTATGGCCCCCCGGGGTGGACACACTCTGGCTTCGTACCAACTCCCGCCCCTAGCCACCCTGGGGTAGGGGGGTCGGGGGTGGGCCTTGCCATCCTCCTCCCCCCCGATGACCCTCTGGGACGTCTTTTATAAAAGGGAAAAGCGGGGGGGGGGGTGTTGTCCCTCCCCCCCAGCAATAGGGGGCTGGGTTTCCCCCTGGGAGGGCAATTCGGGGGGGCAATTGGAAAGAGAGTTTCTCTTCCGCCTGCGCCCCGGCAGGCGCCAACCCCCCATGAAGCTTGTGGGGGAAAGCCCCCGGAACCCCACAGGTGGATAGGCGGGCCCCCCACCTGCCCCCCCCCTTTTCTGGGGGTGTGTTTTGGGGGGGCGGCAGAGGTGGCGTGCACCCTGAGGGCCACCCGAGGCTTAAACCCCAGGCGTGCTTTCCGGTAGGGGCTTGGAACTCCCGGGCCTTTCGGGAGGAGAGCGGTTCCTCTGCTATCGTGGGAATTAAACGACTGGGAGTTGGGTGGCTGCCCCCTTTAGAGGTGAGAAAAACCTGGGAGCCCGATCAGTGTGATGGTTACACCACTAGGTCGGGCGCAGCGATGGTCACCACCTCCGGGTGTAGCCATCCATCTCCAGTCGACTTCACCTGCGGTATCGGGTGAACCGGTTGATAGCGATCAGGCATTGGAAAAGAAGCATGCTTTGGGTTCATGTCCTTATTGCTTTTTTACGCTCCCACCCCTTACAAAAACCCTGTGAAAAGGGGTTCTACCCAAACTCGCATCTGGGAGACGTTGCCCCCCGGACTTCGCATTGTTCGGGCGACTTCAAGCGGTATCCCGGGTGTACCGCTGGCTAAGATTCTGTCGGCCCCCAGGCTCGGGGCTGATCCCACACGGAATCCTCCTTCCGGGATTTGCTGGTCCCGAAAAAAGAGGACTCTGGCTCCTGGTACCAGCGCTCCAACTCGCTCCTGGCTTTGGGAACATACGGGCGTGGCCCAAGGAGATCGACCACTTCTTGTCAGCACGCGATGGGGGAAACCTCCAGAACTGCAGGGGTTTTCCGGGGGCTGATTCTGTGGACCGCCATAGGCTGCTTTTGGCTACCCTGGGGTTCCTTCAAAACTCCCCGTCCCTCCAGTGGCCCCCTAAGGTGTTTTCACTTGGACAGACTAAGGGAAGGGGGGGGTGCCCCTGGGTTCGCCAGGCATCTCTGACCGATTCTCAGAAAACCAGCAACCTGACGGACCGTTGCCTGTGGGGTCCTTCAAGCGCATAACCTCAAAGCGCTCAGGGGTCCATTTGGGGTACGCCAAGGAAAAGGGAGAAAACCATCTCCCTGGAGCTTATAGGCCCTGAATATGTCGCAAAGGGTCGGCGAAAAGGAATCAAACTTGCGGGCGTTTTCCTGGTCGTAGGGCTCGGGCCGCGAAAGGGACAAAGGGGAAAATTCTCAGGATCTTGCTGGGAGGGCAAGGCCATTTTTTTGGTAAATGACCTTCGCCCCGCCTACCACCCTGAGAAACTGAACCCTAACCTCCTCACAATGACTGCATCCGATCAGCGGGGTGGGCGGTCTCTCGATCTGTTGGGGTTCGTGACGTTGGGCTGATATTTTTAACAGTTGTACCAGGTGGATCCTCCAAAATTTAGCTTGGATGCAAACATGTCTCAGTCCCGTGCCGGGACCCACCCCCTCCGAGGAACCTCCTACCCTAACGAGGTTGGGTGGCGATTTCCAAGCTGAAGAGTGGGAAAACCAGGGAAAGTGATATCCCGCTGAACTGCTAAAAGGGTGGGGGTGAAACCCATGGCTCGGGGGCCCGCTGCAGTCCTGACTGCCAAAATTTGGGGTCGGTACCCTTCCCCCGACCTCTGGGGGCTGGTCTCCCCCTCGGAAGGGGGAAAAGGGGGTCGATGGGACTGTACCTACCCTGCTTAAAATGCTCCATACCAGGGGAAGGTTTTTCGCTCACATTCTTCTGAAAAGACCCAACCACCTCTGAGGCACCAAGACCG
>NC_051390.1:57764950-57767074 GCF_015228065.2 Penaeus monodon | reverse complement strand
AAGGGCTGGTGATCCTTGCCACCAGACCCCTCTATACTGGTACTGAAAGCTTAAAGTGTGGTGGGGGTATGGAACTTTCCCGTTAATAGGGTAGGAAAGCTGGTCTTGCACCCACTTTCACACTGTTGGACTGATAATGGCAGAGCTACTAGCCAAAGTCAGTGCGGAGCAACACTAGGTATTAAGGTCTCGGCCCTTTGACTTTCCCGACGATGTTGCCATCCTATCTGAGTCCTTGGAGTCACTTGTGGCGGCTCTTGATGCATTTAGCAATGGGGCGAACCCCCTAGCCTAGGGGGTCTCCGGGACCAAGACCAAGATTCAGGATTTTGGGGGCCTGTTAGGGGAACCCGTTCAGTCGATCCATGCTTGCGGGAGGACGTTGAAGCCCACAGAAAGTTTTACATACCTTGGTACGTAGTCCATATCTCTGGGTTGTCAGACCAGGAAGTCAGTAGACGGATTGGTCTGGAAACAGGAGCCAGAACTCGATCACAAGAGCGTTTGGAGATGTCGGTACCTATGAGAAGGACCAAGCTGCGTGTCGTCAAGGCCTTGATATTTCCAGTTTTGCTCAGGGAAAAGCGAAACCTGGACGCTATCCAGTGCCTTGGAGTCTCGCCTTGATGCCTTTTTAAAACAAGTCCCTTCGCCGGATCATGGGGTACGTTGGCGGGACCACGTGTCCAACCGGCGGTTACACCGTGAGACTGGCATGGGACCTGTTATTTTCAAAATCGGGATCGCCAACTCAGGCTATATGGCCACCTAGCTCCCCTCCCTATGGACGACCTGCCCACCAGGTTGTCTCTCTGCGAGACAACCCTGGGTGGGGGGAGACCTGTGGGACGCCTAGGAGAATCATGGGCTTGGGCAGCTCGACGAACCTGTCGGAGGAACTAGAGATGGGCCGTGTGCCTGCCTGGAGACTCGCCTCGAGGGATCCGTGGTGGAAGGAAGGGTGGAGCGGCCATGCGCCCCGTCGGGTTAGCCCCTTGTTTAAAAGAGATATATATAATATATGTTATAAAAATTTTTAATAAATTTATATTATATTATATATATAATTTTTATATAATATTATAATAAATTAAAATATATATTATATTAATAATATATATATATATTTTTAATATATATATAATATAATATATAATATATAAATATATTATTATTACATTTTATATAATATTATTTTATTTATATTTTTATATTTGATTTTATAATTAAAATAATAAATTAAAATTTTGTTTTTTTATATTTTTTTTGGTATATTTTTTAAAGGGTTTTTAAATTTGGGGGTTGTAGTGTAAAATTTTTTTGTAAAATGGGAAAGAGAAAAATAAACCCTTTAAAAAATTTTAAATTTATATTTTAAAATTTTAAAATTTGGTTTAAAAATTATAAAAGAATTGAAAGGGGGTTGAAAAACTGTTTACTAAGAAAAACCTGCAAAGGAAAAGGAAAATAATGTAAAAATAATTAAAAAGGGAAGGGGAGGAGGGTAGGAGGGGGGGTTTTGGTAAAATTTTTCAAAAGATTAAAATAAGGAATAGGATATTTGTTATTAGGGAAATTGAGAAAGGGGAAAAAATTAAATGTTAATATTATATTTTTATTTTTATTAAATTTTATTTTGGGGAGAAGGATTAAATTTTAATGATTTAAAAAAAATAAAGGTGGGGAAGATTAAAATTAATTTAAAATTAGAATACAAAAATTTTTAAAAAGGTAACCAATTTAATAATTGGGAATTATTGAACTAAATTTTGTTATTATATTTAAAAATTCAGTAGATTAATAGCATGTTAAGGGAATAATTTAAAGAAAATTTTTTAAAAAAGATTTCCCAAATTAATCTGTTTTGACTATTTTATATAGGATTATTCTTAAAATTATTAAATTTTAATAAATTAAAATTTTAGTTCATAAATATATATATATTAAATATTTAAAAATATTTAATATATATTAAAATATTAAAAGGATAATAAGAAATTTAAACAAAAAAGAAAAAATAAAACCCTAATTAACCCAAATACAAACCCAAAAAAACCATTCTTACTTGTTTGTTGAGATATATTGTAATGAATGGATGGTACAACTGACGGACAGAGGTTCAGT
>NC_051390.1:57744950-57759950 GCF_015228065.2 Penaeus monodon | reverse complement strand
TATATAATATATATATATATATATATATATATATATATGTATATATGTATATATATGTATGTATAGATATATGTCTATATATATATATATATATATATGTATATATATGTATATATAGGATAGATATATATGTATGAAGTAGATAGAAGAGATATATATATATATATAATATTATATATAATCTATATATATATATATAGATAATGTATGCATATATATGTATATATATAGTATATAATGATTACATATATATATATATATATATCTATATATTATATATTATATATATATATATTATATTATATATAAATATATACATATCTGTTATATACATACATATTATATATAATATATATATAGATATATATATATATACTATATTAGATATAGAATATATGAATAACAAAACACTCTTCCGTGCTGATACAATGGAAGAAAAAACCCACAATACAAAAACGAGATTTTTGAAAAGTGAGACTATAGTATGAAACCCTGGATTCCATCTCAGGTCTGAAGAGAAAAGGATAAGGATGAGTCACGATTGCGAAGCTTAGCCTGCCCGGGCTATGCCATGAGGGGAGCCCCGGCCTGTGTCGACTACTGCCGACTGCTCACGTGTGTCAGCTGTGCTGACTCGGCTGAATCACCTAGTCCTTACCCGCCGTGGTGCCCAGCCAACAGCAGTAACCTCCAGGCGCCAGTTGCAACTCTCGCGCCTGGGCGGGCCGCGAAACCGCCGCCCCTCGGATGAGAGGCGAACTTACCAATGTAATAGCCGAGAGACTGAAGAGGAAAGGTAAGTAAGGTAAAGTTAAAAGAACGACCGTTGCCGGGGGGGAAAAAGGTGCGACAGAGGGGAAGGATAAAACAAGGGGGGGGGGGATCGAAGAAGATGATTTAGTAAGAGGAAACGAGTCGGGGGCTTAACCCAACATGCGGGGTAAAAAGTTGGGGCATAGCCTGATGGCCGAGGAAAGGAGGACAAAGGTCAGCAAGGGAGGCCTCGCGACGGGCTGCGGATCCACTCGGCTAACGAGGCTTGCTTGCTTGAGATTTGCGAAGTTCTGGCTTCGCCCGGGCCTTTCACTTATGGCCCGGCCTGTGTCAGCTTTTTAGGTGTCTCATTTGTTGGTCGACACTCGTGCTTACCGTGGCCGGGGGATACCCGCAGGCGCTCCTGTAGCCGTGGTGTAGCATCTCGCATAATCTCTTTACCAGCACGACGGCTGTGTTCGTGGGTTTGTCTGGAATTGCGTGTGCACACAATTCTCCAAGTAGTGTACAGTGGGCGTTCGGCCTCGCAGCAATGCATGCAACACCTCTCTTCACGTTCTATGGTTTGTAAATCGAGGCCATGCCACAGTGTTAACCTAGGCGCATTCTGTGCAGAATGACTTGGGACCTCTGTTGTTTATTTCAGAGAGTGCCAGTGGTTTCATAGCCTGTGGCATCAGAGTACCAGATGGCCGAGGGGGAATATCTCGTTTCCTCTATGTGAAGCTGCAGGAGGAAGGAGTTGCCGCCACCGTAAACTTCCTCCTAAGTAAAATTAGGCTCTGATGTATTATCATTCGGGATTGGGGGGCATACCCCGGCCGGATTTAGGCTAATCTGTCAGCAAGCTATTGCATCTGATCCCTATATGGCTGGGAAACCAGTTTATATAATTCTCTACCTGAGCAAGCATCCTTTGGCTATTGTGCGGATGGTTGTCAGGAGGTAGATGTTGTCAGTGGTGAGCGTGCTAAAGGGACAGTCGACGGCTCCTTGGAGTCTGTGTGTATGACCACGTGTCCTTCCCTCACGGACGCGGGATCAGTGATCCCATGATAGCAACTCGCCTCTGCCTTAGCGAAGAGGCGTTGTCCATGTTACCCTCATGGATATTGTGGCATCCCTTGCGCGAAGCCGGCGCCTGACAGGTGGGTCAGGGATCGAACGATACGTCCGTGTAAATATGTTCGGCTCCCCGGAGGAGTGATGGTTGCAATGACCTCTGGGTTTCTGCCTTTAGGCTAGGCGTACCAATTCATTCTTGTGCTTGACAAGGCTCATGGACCGAGGAACTCTATCGAGGTTTGTGCCCATCGGCGGAGCTTGACAAAAGTCAGGTTGTGGGGAGTCCAGCCCTTGGACAGTAGCGGTTCATTGAGCTGATGGCGTATTAGCACCCGGCTGTGTGAGAACAGCCGGAGTGTTTTCAAACAGCTCGTTATCTTGGTCTAGGCGTCTGACTATTTTGTGTCTAGGATTGGTTCCTGGGAGCCTGGATGACCTTGATAAGAACTGGGCTGCCGGTAGATCATCTGAGGCCAAGGGGAGAAGGTTTGTCTCCACGAGGAGGTTGAGGACCTTCGCCCACCTTGGGGCACCCAGAATGGGACCCTGGCGGCTTCGTTTTGGACTGTCTCCAATCGGCCTTATATTTCTCTTAATGCAATCAGCCGGAGCGAGGCATAGGTCTACCATGGGGGGGGGGCCTGACAGCATGTACGTAGAATGATGCTTAGTACTCTGTGTCTGGCCCCTATGCGTCTTCCAATCCATTGTCTCATGACAGACAGTCTTGCCTTTGTTCGGTCAAGAGGTACTGGAAATCCTGCGGAAGGAAGAGGGTCGGTCTATCCTTTACCCCAAGTTACAGGTATTCCGAACCCACTCCAAGTCCATTCCCTGGATTTTCAGACTTGGCTTGAACTCTCTGTTCAGAGGCCATGCTTTGGGATTTGGCGCAGAGGGATCTTTAGTCATGGTCCTGCCACACTCTCGGGATACCAAGTCCAGGACAACGCTGGGCTTTGTTTAGGCCGTGTGCTCCAGTGGAGATGATAGCAAGAATCGTCTGCATAGGCGATGATATGGCACCACACTGGGAGGTTTATGTTGAGAGACAGGGACCTTAGTGGTTAAAAAGGGCTGGACTGAGAACCCCACCCGTGGGTTCCATTCTAGTGGCAGGTGCTGTGATAGGTGACCTGGAATTTGACTCGGCTGTCTATTCCTAAAAGTAGTAACCTATCCAAGCCAAGGAGCTTTACATCTGATTCCTTTTTGGATCCGGCTCCTCGCAATGGCAAGAGGACTTGCCAATTCGGAAAGCCTTCATCCAGGTCAAGAATACTGCCACAGATGCGCCCGTGTTTATTGGCTCAAGAGCGTGGCTATTGCTGTGCGCTGTGCTCATGCCCTGGTGAACCTGTGGAGGTGTTAGTGTGGGGCTCCCATTTTCCATTGGAGTCGGTCAGTACCATCCTCTCGGCAGTCTTGGCCAGACAGCTGAGGAGAGAAGATGGGGCGGTACTTCCCCCGGACCCTTGGTTTTAGGGATGGGAACTATGGTAGCCCTCTTCCAGCTCTGAGGTGATGGAAGTTTCCCATGACCTTGTTGATGAGTTGGCAGGAATTGCAAGCTCACTACCAGTCCCAGGCAGGGAGATGATGGGGTACGAGATCCCGTCGTCGCCCGGGGGCTGAGTTGCAACTGGCTTTATGGGCATCTCTTAGTTCCCTCAGAGAAAAGATAACGTCTGAGTTATCGGGTTCGGCTGCCCTTTCTCTGATGTGAGCAAGTCCGTGTAGGTGTAGCGTTCTTGTCTTGCCCTTCCAGTTCGGCTGGCAGACTGTCGCTACTCTTCCGCAGAGAACTTCTGTGCCAGTCTGTTGGCCTCTGCCTGGGGGTCGTGGTGTGTTGCATCTCGGGGCTGAGCAGCTGGTGGCTCGCTTGACCCGTTGCCATAGCTTGAGAGGGTGGTACGTGTGATCGAAAGACTCACACCATTCCAGCCACTTTTTCCTGCCTCCACTTGCTGGCAGTTCCTTGGGGTCCCTCCAGCCTCCCTTAGGAGGGCTAGGGGTCGGGGGTTCTTTGCCTTCGGAAATGTTTCGGCAATATTTACCCTGTGGTTGACCTCCTAATCCCATCATGAGTTACAAGGCGTCCTTGAGACTCCTGGACCCAGGCCGAGTTTTGGGTATGCGTCAGGAGGGCTGCCTCAGCAATGGCATTTGTACAAGTCTGGCTGTAGCGCTTCCACGTTTTCGCTCTGTGTGGGTTCATTGCTCTCAGACAGCGGCCAGGCGCTCTGAAACGGCCTGCCAGTTGCCTGTCTGTTTTCCATCTGGATTCGGTGTCGTGGTATTTCGGCTGGGCACTATCCATTGAGGGTGTTATAGTGCATAATGGTCACTAGTGACGGTCATCATCGACACGCCAGCCAATCCTCTCCACCAGAGTCGCAGTGGCCAGGGTGCGTCTAGGACCCTCCTCTCACATGCGTTGGATCCTGGCTTTGAGGAGAGCGACTCTCGGGGAATGTCTCAAGCACGTTGGCCTATGTGACGGCCAGCCGCATCCGGTACCCTGCAGGGAGCCAGGATGGGGTGGTGTGCATGAAGTATCCCCTATTATCACTCGGTCGTGTGTGCGAAAGCACATACCTGGCTGATGTCTACGCTACTGCGTGTGGCCTGCTGTACACTTGTACAATTTCAGGGGCCCCGGCCAGTTGAATCTCGACGGCATAGAGATTCACATTCTTCTCCACAGTTCGGTGGATCGCTATGGCGGAGCAGGGAATTGCTGCTTTCACAAGGGTCATCAGGCCTCTTTTGCCATCGGAACGTGGCAGCGAGTAGCGTGATACCCGGCGAAACGAACAGCTCGCTGATAAATGTCTCCGGAGCATGACGAATGTCAATCGCTACTACTTGATCGCACTATTGCGTGGAGGAGGCCACTCCTTGAGGAGAAGCACAGATGTTCCACTGCCAGACTACTTAGGAGTGCGTGCCATGATGTTACTAATTGATAGTTACCTCAGAGACATCGTCAATTCGGGTTGACGGTCGGAGTCGAAACCAATTGTGAGATTCCTCACTGCTTGAAGGTGTCTCCTTCGGCTGTTGGGCTATCCCTGGATCCACTGGGGGGTGGAGAGCCTTTGGTAGCTCTGACTTTTTGTCTTTGGCTTTTCTCGCGGCCAGGCGTTTCTGTGAATTAGCGGACTTTCCTGGGCAGGCTCAGCTTCTTCTGGATCGGCTTGTGGCCACGAATTTCAGCTGGTTAGGCTCTGCCTCTGAGGGCAGAGCTGGCTAGGCTCTGCCTGTGATGGCATAAGCCATGGCTGGAGAGGGAGGGGAGTCTCGGCCTGGGCTGAGGGAGAGGATTGGGCTGATTTGGCCCTCTCCATCTTCCTTCCACTCTTATGCTTTTTCACAGTCTGTTTGAAGGGCCGTAATGGCAACGGTCGACTGCCTTGTCCGCTCTTCCTCTGGTCAGGACAAGGATACTGCCACTGCTGTGACACAGCAGTGATCAGGATCGACATGTCCCTCTTGCTGTGGAACCTTTCTTCCCTGTGGTTCCTCTGCACTGCTTACTTGGGGGAACTCCTGGTATTGCGGAGATCTCCGGTTTCGGCTGGGGGGCAGCTCATTCCTCTTAGGAGGTCGGGAAGCCTTTTCGCTTTTGGTCTCCCCAGACGAGTGCCTGGGGGGGCAGGAACAAAGTCTGGTCGCTTTTTAGCAACCTCTTGCCGTTTGAGGGCCGCCTCTGTGAGGTTGGGAGCGGTAAAGGTGGCCTATCCGGCGCCATCGGGGCGCCACCGTGCACGGAATTCTCGCCCATGGCAAAAGGTGTCTTCCCTCGGCAACCGTGAGGCTGCAGTTGAAGTACGAGTGAGATCGCTAATCAGAGCTACCTCCCCTTGAGATTCTCCCTAGTCGGCGCAGGATTCTGGGGAGAGTGCTCTGGCGAATCAACACGTTTGGGGTACCAACAAAATGGCCAGACATATCCTCCCCCACTCGCGTGTTGTGCACTCCCTTCGCCAAGAAAGCACGGTCATGCAGGGTGCAGGCGCAGATGTCACGTGTCGAAAATCAGTAACCAGAGATGGAGGTAAGATTAGGATGAGGGACACTTACGCTTATGGGAAGGATGATGAGATGGGGAGTGGGTGAGGTTGAGGTCAAGTCGAAGAGAGGAGAGGAGGGGGGGGGAAGGGGAGATAAAAACGGGATAGGGCTCTCTTAACAGGGGTTACTTATTTGGGGAAGATTAAAAGATTGTTTTTAGGAAAACAACCACCATAAAAATAATCTTAAAAACTAAAGTAACTTAAACATTATGATGAAGAAAAAAGAACACAAAGAACTAAAAAATTTAACAGAAGGGAACACGAGAACACAAGTAAAATTAAAAGCTTAAAGGCAGAATATTTACGCCGTTCGACACCCGCGCTCGCGAGACACGGCAACAATCGCGCTGAGCGTGATTGGCCGAGCCGTGGGGAGGCAGGGTGCCGAGTTTACAGTAAAAACGCGCCGCAAGCTAACTTAACTTGAGGTTTAATCAACGTTTAAAATTAATAAAAACGTAATCAAACAAGGGAAGAAGGGTGGAAAGATGTGAAGAAGTATGAGACGTACACAGGAAAAGATGATTCCTGCCAGGCCAGGAATGGCCCCTGTTCATAGCCTCGGTCCAGCGAGAAGACATCGCCGGCCATGGCCGCCTTCCCTTCTCCTGAAGAAGGCATAGGACTATCCAGTCGGACAAACCGAAATCGGAGGTTTGTAGTTGTTGTTACATAGCTCATGGCCTGGGAGAGGCACAGAAGCATTTCCGTGTGATCGTAGGACGACAGTTCGTTCTCAGCCCATAGCACAGATCCATCTGGGTTTTTATTCTGATTGCCTGTAGCTGTGTGCGTTTGTATGTGTGTAAGGTGAGTGTGGTGTGTGTGAGTGGGCGTGTAAGGGCGTTGACAGGGCAGTTTGGCGTGGGAGGCAGCCCATCTAAGTGTAGCACGCCACGTAGAGTTAGGTCAAGATGACGCTGACCCACTTTTCGGTGGCGTTTGCTGTTCCCGGAGCGGGGGCGAGGAGGAGTCCGAGCCGCATCCCTCTCCCCCCCCCCCCCCCCCCTTAGGTCGGGAGGGACTCCTGTGAAGGGAGACGTGGAATTTCGTGAATCGGCGGACAAATTCCCGATACTTCCTTGTCCCCGAAGTTCCCCCTACCAGGGAGAATGGAGACTGTCGTCCCCAAGGGGAGCAGGTTTAGCCGAGGTCGCCCCGCCTTAACCTCAGGGAGGTGATTTGGAGGCTGATCCCCACTATCGGAGTCCCCCAGAATGGTGTCGCGGGGGACGACGAGGGGGGTGCGGTGGTACATCAGGGGGCAGTGGGTCTTTTTTTCTTTTCTTGTGCGTGTTAGTGGTGTGGCAGTTTGCGTTTATGTTTGGTTTGTGTTTTTTGGGTGTTTTGTTGTAAAACTTAGTCTTGGTATTGGCGTGTGGTTGTGGGAGTAGGTGTGGCGCGGGAGGTAGAGGGCTGTGTTGTGTGGTGTCGCCGGTTAAGCTAGGTGTTGATGTTTGTTTGCGAGTGATATTCAGGTATGTATAGGTTCGTCTTCAAAGATTCCCTGGAATCACAAACGTTAGGGAGGTTGTTTCTTGTAGGAGTACAGGGACAATGTTGCGAATCTTTTAGCTTTTTATTTGGCAGCTATCAAAGCTAGTGTTTTTTTTAAAACCCCCCAATATTGTTTGTATTTTTAGTGTTGATGTCAGGTGTGATGTTGTTTGAGGAACGTGGTGGGGGAGGCATTGGGTTCTCGGGGGAATCGTGGGATGTCTTGTGGTGAGGGGTGTAGATGTCTGTAGGGTTGGACTGTTGAGGCGTATGTTGGGTGTTGTTCTGTTACGTGTTTGCCTTTTGTCTTTAATATTTCTTTTGCGTGTAGGGCAAGACCCGTGACGGCGACATGCTACCCCCAAGAGGAAAGGGGAGGAGGGGTATAAAGAGAGAGAGGAGAGGCAACGCGGTAACACAGGGTAGGTGAGGACAGACGAACGGAAGCAAAGGGAGGTCACATCAGGTCGGAGGATCAGGCGGACTATGAGCCGGGTGGCCGGCATACGGTAGAAGGCGGAGGATATGGGAAGCAAGGAAACTATCAGCAGGAGAAAAGCCGTTCAAGTTGAAAATTAGGCAGCAGTTTATAAGGGAAGATTCCACCAGTCTGCGGGAGTGGACATTGGCGGAAGGAAAGACAATCCGCGATCCAGTCCATCTATGGCCAGTGTCCCACTGATGGGCAAAAGGGGGCGTATTGTGGTCCCCTGGATACAGCGTACTTCATGTTGAGACCGATGCTTGGTATAACTGCGCCTGTTCGCAAAGTAATGCTGATACCAGGAGGACAACGAACAGCATTAGGTGCCCACCTTCGCAGGGGAAGAGGGCTTGGTAGGGAACAGGTTGCGGACGGAGAGTGTTCACTTTCGAAAGATCAGCCTGACAGTGAGAGGTGAAGAGGGCGACGGAGAGAGTAGATTTCCTTCAGTGTAGGGGAGGCGGAGGTGACGGGCAGGTGAGGAGTCTCTTTAGGAGGAGGAGTCGTGGGTAGAACGTACGCCGTGCCCAGGATAACGCGGCGCGAGAAACATGAACCAGGGTAGCCCAGTTTGGAGAAACGAGCGACGAAGGAAGGCGATCTCTCCATCTAGGATGGGGTCACAGATGCGAAGGGCGCGAAGGCACAGCGAGGTGGGCAACATACTCTCTTACATGGAGAGGCTGGTATGAAGAAGTGTATGTACATACACTATGCATAGGCTACCTGTATATGGAGTAATGGAGAAGTGTGCAGCAGAGCCCCCCCCCCCCCCCCGATGGAATTGGGTGTCCAAGAAAGAGAGCTGTTGCAACCTCCAGTTCCACATTGAGCGGATGAAACGGGAGAGATTGATTGATTGATTATGTAAAATTATCTGCCGCGTCAACAGCTAAGGTCAATAGCGGCGATACCTGTTAAACAGAAATATTAAAAGTTTAAAACTTAAATAATATATCAATAGATTCTTATAAATAACAATAAACAAATCAAAAAAAATCCAAAGCATAAAATTATGCTCTAAGTGTATAAAATTATTGAATAAACATTATGCATAATTAAATTTTATGAAAAATATAGTCTCCCTAAGGAAATAATAAGACACTCTATGTCACAATTCCTCCCCATACATTCTTCAGTGTAGATGGGGGAGACAAGTACAAACAGCTTTGGTCTGAGAATGTTGCACATCTTTCCATTACTGTGCGAGTGTTAAGGGCTCTTGCATCCCTCACAAAACGTGCCTGATTTTAGCATCATCGGGCCCATGAGTCAGTCTTGTGTTGCCCGATTCTTAGCCTTGTTAATGCAACTCATTTCGATTGGGATGGATGCTAGTCACCCAACTGCCAAGGTCATCTCTATCTCGTCGCAGTTATTTCTGGAGAATATGCCTTCATTGTTCCTTCCATTTATCGCGAAGAAAACTCCTGATGCTGGGTTTCAGGTCGGTGGTGGGAGAGGAAAATGAGCATCACAAGGCTGGGTGCAGCTGCCTTAGCCTTTGATCAGATCGACTCATTCACACTGACACAACATGAACTGGCCACCCAACACAGAGTTATCTTTTTACGTTTGACATCAGTGCAAGCCAATCTGAACCTCCCCCTCCACTACTGGATGTGAGAGTTTAAGCTCTTGATTTGCTTGCAAGGCACTACGTAGAGTACAATATATCACAAGAGAATGGTTCATAAGATCTCTAGGGTCATCTTAACTGCCTGCAAGGATGGCAGTAACTCCTGCAGTGAAAGAGCGAGGATGCTAGAGAAAAGACTGCCAGATGCAGTCTTCCTTCTGCAATTCACTGCTGCAAAGCCCACACCATTTGCAGATTTCGAACCATCTGTATATATTGCGTCCGATCCCTTGGTACTAGAAAATGTGCTGAAGAAATTTCTCTCTGATTCTGTTCAGATCTCTCCCCTTTCACAAATTCCGACCGAATCCAGCTCGACTTGATTAGTCCAAGGGGGGAATGGGGGAGGTTCTACAGCTAGAACCTTCGTGAGATTTCAATTAAGTTCTCTACAAGATTCTCATTCCCTACATTAGGATCGGCTATCCTGAGGGGGTGAAACCAATCTGGATGTAGGAAGATCCGGAATCCTTTGTAGTCTCGTATAGTAATCAGGGTTCATGTAGTCCCGGTGTAATGAAAGAGGTGGTTCTCCACTCTCAGATACAGGACTCACAGGTGAGACCTGAAAGCCCCAGTACAGATTCTGAGCGCTTATTATGATAACCGAGTCCAACATCCGGAGAACAGTGGGAGTTGCAGATAATAAGCTCACATCCATAGTCAAGCTTATACGAATAATGTGCTGGTAAAGCCGTAGAAACGCTTGTTCGGTCTGCACCCCAAGATAAATGTGAAAGAACCCGCAAAATACTAAGTGCTTTTGTAGCCTTCACTTTTAACTGTTGATGTGAGGCACACATGTAATTCTGAGTCAAAAATTAGACCCAAGTACTTCACCTCTTGGACAAATGCAGTGGGTTTGCTCCTAAACCATGGTTGGGAAGGAGGAACTTCCCTCGTTTGTGGAAATGATACAGCCATGGTCTTGTTGAGAAATTGAACCCATGATATGTTGCCCACTGTACCACCTGATTATTGCAGTTCTGAATGCGTCCTTGCACATCTGTAAGCTTACTCCTGAGCAGTCAGGGTAAAGTCATCCACATACAGATTACATGAGACAGCACTTGGAAACACCTAGAATGTCATTTATAGACAATGCAAACAGGGTCACACTTAAGACACTCCCTGTGGGACCCCTTCCAGATGCGGTCTTCCAGGGTACGGAGACAAAACTGTTTCCCACCCGAAATCTAAATTTCCTGTTAGCCAATGAAGCTTTGTATGAAGGTAGGTAATGCTACTCTTAAACCAATGTCATACAGCTTCATGAGTATGCCAATGCTTCCAAGTAGTATCATAAGCCATTTCAAGGTCAAAAGAAAGACTGCTAACATGGACGTTGCTGTGCGAAGGAATTCTGTATAGCAGTTTCCATATCCTCCACAAGTGCATCTGTGGTCGATCTCAATTTTCTAAAGCCATAGTGATATGGGCAGCACGTTTTCTTTTTCTAGCAGCCATGTCAACTGAAGTTTACCCATTTTCTCCATCAGCTTGCAGATGCCGATGTGAGAGAAATATGGTCTGTAATTTCCTGGTGTCGAAGTAACTTTGCCAGATTAAGCAACAGGAATGATTATAGCCTCTTCCATGTGGATGGCCTGTGCAATCCAGATAGATCCTATTGAACAAGTCCAACAGGAACTTCTGGGAAACTCCTCCTGAAGTAGATATCATTTGATATGGAATATCGCACTTCCTGGGGCAGGTTCTACGGGGCAGAGCGCAAAGCAGAAGTCCATCTCCTTGCGCAAAAATGGCAAATGTATGAAGTACTGACTGCATTCCTACTGAAGAACACAATCGGGTGTTGTTCCTGTCAGCACGAAGAGTGGGAATCGAAGCAGGTTAAGATGCTCCAGAGGAGATATCTGCCAGGATTTAGCGAGCTCATTAGCAATATCTTTTTTGTCTGTGATGATTATGCAACTATCTTCAGAGCAGTTGTGATAGGCTGTGCTCTTTCCCAGAATCTTACGCACCTTGTCCCACACCATGCTAAGGGGGTCCCAGAGTTAACGAGGAGACATACTAGTCTCCACGCGTCGTCAGCCTCCTTTAGCACGCGCCTGGCCTTGGCTGGGCTTTTGGTAATGATTCAAGGTTACAATGCTGGGGCGTCGTTTCAAGCCTTAATGCAGCTTTCCTTGCTTGACAGCTTGTTGCATTCATCAGACCACCCATGGTACTGGAGGTCGACGGTACTGTCCGCTACTTTTGGGAATGGTGCTTCTGCGCAGGTGAATTCGTGATGTGAAGTGATTAAACAGCATCTTGACCACACTGGAAAATCATTAACAGCTCCTTGCAATACTGCAGTGATCTAAAAAGATTCCAGTCTGCATGTTCAAGTCGCCATCCCTCCCTCCATGGACTGGAATACCATTAACCTCCTCCAAAAATTATTGGAAAATGGTCGCTTCCATGTAATCTTCCATGACCTGCCAAGTGAAGTTCAACTGTGAATCAGGTGAACCTATTGATAGGTCTAATTGGAGAATGTCCCAGTTTGAACTTGGAAATGAAAAATAATATGGGGGAGTGTCACTGTCAGTAAAACTGCATCGCCTCTTAAGAACAGGGACTCAAGTGCCTTCCTAGAGGGTGGCACAAAGTGTCTCCCCAGAGGTGATGCCGGACCAATTGAAATTTCCAAGAGTAGAAAGGATGTGGGCAACTGCACAAGTAGATCTTCCAAAGCATTTATGTGAGATTATGGGAGGAAAGGTAGATGGATGCAACAGTGAAGGTCGTGTCAAGCCTATTCTCACAGCCTTCACTTCCCGTGTTGTCTGCAGGTGGATGGCCTGGAAGGGATATCATGACGTACATACTGCTACTCCTCATGAGGTCCATTGCAAAAGGTTCCATAATGGGCTTGAACTGAAATCCTCTCAGGAAATGGGACGATTTTCCCATGGTCATAAATCTCTTGTAGGCATACACAAACTGGGTTCATGAAGCTATCAGATGTTGCATTTCTTCCCATTTTGCATGAATTCCTGACAGTTCCATTGCGATTAGGGTACTCAGATTTTAGATTATTTCTTCATAAGTGTTGCAGCACTGTGGTCAGGTTTGCCTCACACCTTTAGGCTGGGTCCCTTTACAGGATCCTGGGGGAGTACGTTTTTAATGGTTGTTTCCCTGTGAAATAGTTTCCACAGTTTCCCTGGACAGTTCAGGATTTCTTTGCCTAGGCAAAGGAAGGGCCTGAGCCTTTGCTTCAGGGGCACGTCTGTCTAGCAGCGGAGGCCCCTGTGGGAATTTTTTCTTGCAGGCGGGAGTTTGGGATAGGTTCAGGTTTCTTTGCCTGGGCAAAGGGCGTGCCTGAGCCTTTATTCAGGAGGCATGCTGCCTAGCAGCAGATGTCCGTGGATGTGGTGGCAGCTGGAGCTGTCACCATTGAGGCCTTGAGAGCCTTGCTGATGGCTTTCCAAAGACCTGTACTTGGGGAGGAGGGTATCCTCAATAGACCCATCACTCCTACTCCGTTTCTGGTGAACAAACTCACCAGAGAGGGTCAGCAATTTGGGACTGAGGTTTAGAGGAAGTGGCAGTGTGTGTGCTGTAAGAAGATTGGAGGGCAAGGGTTGGGGGAAGGAGGATGGGCTAAACCGAAGCAAAGGACCTACATGGCTGTGCACAAACAGCAACGGGCACGTCGCTTTGCTCTGGAAAAACTAACTTTCTCCTTGCTCTTATTACCATACTTTCCTTTTCAAATTTGTACCTTTTACATTGCTTGGAAAAGCGTCATGAGCTCTTTGCAGTGGAAAGCATATTGACCTGCGAAGTTGTCATCTCCTTGATGACCTGTTGTAACCACACTTAAAACATGACTCTGGTTGTCCATTTTCTGTAAACGGCAAGAGTGCTCCATGCCCATAACCTTGCAGTGAAGCACCGCATAGGGTTGGGCACATATGGCTTTACCTTGAGGTCGTACCATGCTCAACTTAACCGATTCTGGAAGGGACTAATGTGTTAAAAGTTAGAAGAAAGAGCTGGTGTCGACTGTTCAAACCATCAACTTATGTCCTAAAAACGTTTTACTGCCACTACATTAAAATTCTCTAATTCCTATAACAGTTTCTCCTCAGAAACCTCATTCAGGTCTCGGGAAAAGAAATTCCCTTACATGATGAGGTTTTTGGAGGAGAAACATGAAACTGAGCCCCAGGAATGTTACATATTGCACGCAGACGGTCCAGCTCGTCTGTGACGAAACCTCAACTATCAGGCTACCATTCTCGCTGTGGGGTGGATTACGAGGATCACGTGACATACTTCAACTATTTTCCGTATGAAACCTCCAAGTGTCAAGATCCATGATGATACACCATCAATGGTCTCATACCAGGTACTTACTATATGAAAGCGGATTTCATCTTTACCCCCAAGGTTTAAGATATCCTTAGTGGATTGAGGAGACTTTTCCCCTTCTTACCTGGTTTGGGAGCCCGAGAACATTACGATTCCCATCTTGCCCTTGGAACTGAAAAAGGTTCCAGAGTGACAACGTGTATTTTCCCAGAGAGAATGGTCGAGGGATTGCCCGGTCGTCAGGGAGAGAGCTAGATCTTGTTAAAATTTTGTAGTACTCATACAAATTTTTGAATTCTTCATTTACTCACCCCCCACACACCACGGTAGTCCAACGAGGGGAAGCTATAGTTGGGTTCAAAATCTTCCCAACAGCCCCAGGGGTAATGAGGAAATATACGCAGCAACTATCACAGTACTGATGGCGTCGTGGGACCTATGCGCTGCGATGGAATAGTGCCTGCTTGACCCTGCCCCAGATTTGACCAGCCGAGGACTTGACGGGCCTTGATCAAGCCACCCGTTAAACCAGAATAAAGGACCAAAGAGGTGTGTTGCTAGCTGAGGGCGCAGCGTGCAGCATCGCTCAACCCCAGGACTCCTGTCTCCTGGTAATACGGATTGACACGCACGGCAAACACACGTGGAGGATTTCTCCCTAGTCCAAGATGGAATGAAACCAGGGGTGGGTACACCATCCCTACTCATAGGCCTTGGGCACCAGGAAGCCAGTTTGTCTCGTCCCTCATGGTGAACCCTCCGCATGGGTAGCCCTCTGGTCGGCTCAACAGATCATTGGGACTGCAAGCCCCCCCCACCGCGGCACGGCGGCTTCCGTTAGGGGGAAAGGAGAGAGAGAGTTCAACTGCATCGGAAATCGAGGAAAACAGGCCGGGTCATGAGGCCAGAGAGCAAAGACGTCGTGGAATACCTTAGCCAGATCGACGGCCGAAGGGAGAGGAAGGGAGAAGCTCAGACTCGAAGAATTCCATGAACAGGTTGCCAGGATGGAGAGAGGGGGGAGCCCATGGTACACCGAAACGTCGAGAGTAGAAGCGACCTGCAAAGGGAAAAGCATTAGACTCCACACCACAGACGAATCAGATGGAGGAAGACGTCGGTGGGCAGAG
>NC_051390.1:57732450-57739950 GCF_015228065.2 Penaeus monodon | reverse complement strand
GCCTCAATGGTGACAGCTCCAGTGCCACCACAATCCACAGGAGCCATCTGCTGCTAGGCAGAATTCTCCTGAAGTAAAGGGCTCAGGAACGCCCTTGCCCAGGCAAAGAAATCTGAACCTATCCCAAAGACTCAGCTCAAGAAAATCCCACAGGGGCCTCCGCTTGCTAGACAGATATGCCCCTGAAGCAAAGGCTCAGGGCCCGTCCTTGCCTAGGAAAGGGAAATCCTGAACTGTCCAAGGGAAACCTGTGGAAATAGTTCCACAGGTAAACAACCATTAAAAAACGTACTCCCAGGATCATGGAAAGAGGACAGCCTAAAGGCTGTGAGGCAAACCTGACCACAGGTGCTGCCAAAACACCTTATGAAGAAAATAATCTAAAGATCTGGATACCCTAATCCAATGGAACTGTCAAGGAATTCATTGCAAAAGGGGAGAACTGCAACATCTGATCGCTTCAATGGAACCCAGTTTGTGTAGGACCTACAAGAGATTAGGACCAGGGAAAAAATCGTCCCATTTTCCGGAGAGGATTTCAAGTTCAAAGCCCATTATGGAACCTTGACATGGACCCATGGAGATAGCAGTAATGGTACGCCCCCCCCCCCCCCCCCACTCATGATATTCCCTCCACCATCCACCTGCGGACAACACTGCAGGTGAAGGCTGTGAGAATAGGCTTGACACGACCTTACACTGTTGATCCATCTACCTTCCTACATCAGAATCTCAACATAAATGATTGGAAAGATCTACTTGTGCAGTTCGCCAAATCCATTTCTACTCTTGGGAGATTCAATGGTCGGCATCACCTCTGGGAGACACTTTGTGCACCCCTCGAGGAAGGGCCTGGAGTCCTTGTTCTAAGAGCAGATGCAGGTTTACTGAACAGGGACACTCCCAAAACATTTCCAAGTTCAAAATGGGACATTCTCAATATAGGACCTATCAATAGGTTCCACCTGATTCACAGTTTGAAACTTCACTGGCAGGGTCATGGAAGATTACATGTGAAGCGACCATTTTCAATAATCGGAGGAGGTGAATGGTATTCCAGTCATGGAGTGCAGAGATGGCGACTGAACAGCAGACTGAAAAAATTTTTTTAGAGCAAACTGCAGTATTGCAAGGATCTGTTAATGATTTCCAGTGTGTTCAAGATGCTGTTAATCACTTCACATCACGAATTACATATGCCAGCAGAAGCATCCATTCCAAAAGTAGCGGACAGTACCGTCGACCTCAGAGTACCATGGGTGGTCTGATGAATGCCAACAAGCTGTCAGGAGCAAGGAAAGACGCATTAAGGCAGTTTGATGAAACGACGCCCCCGATTTTAACTTTGATCAGTTACAAAAAGACCCGAGCCAAGGGCAGGCGCGTGCTAACGGAGGCAGAAGGACGTCTTGGAGACAGTAGGCTCTCCTCGATTAACTATGGGACCCCTTAGCATGGGTGTGGGACAAGGTGCGACGTAAGAATGGCTGGAAAGAGCACATCCATATCACACCTGCTTCTGAGATAGATGTCATTAAATAATCACAGACAAAAAAGAATTGCTAATGAGATAGCTAAATCCATGGCAGATATCTCCTTCTGGAGCATCTTACACTGCTCGATTCTCCACTCTTCGTGCTGAACAGGAAAAACACCCAGTGTCGTTCGTCAGTAGGAATGCAGCAGAATTCCATACATTTGCATTTTTTGCGCAAGGAGAGGACCTGCTCTTGCAGCTTGCCGTAAGACTGCCCCGGATAGTGACGACTATTCCTCCATATCCAAATGATATCTCACTACAGGAGAGTTCCCAGGAAGTCCTGTGGACTTGTTCAATAGGATCTATAGGGGAGGGCACAGTGCCATCCACATGGAAAGAGGCTATAATCATTCCTGTGCTAAACCTGGCAAAGATACTTCCACACAGGAAATTACAGACAAATTTCTTCTCACCAGCTGCATCTGCAAGTGATGGAGCAAATGTGTTAAAATTCAGGTTGACATGGGCTGCTAGAAAAAGAAAACGTGCTGACCCCATATCAATATGGCTTTAGAAAATTGAGACGACCACAGGATGACAACTGTAAGGATGGAAAACTGCTATACAGAATTCCTCTCGCACAGCGACGTCAACATGTTAGCCAGTCTTCTTTGACCTGAAAAGGCTTATGATACTACTGGAAGCATGGCATACTCATGAAGCTGTATGACATTGGTTTAAGAGGGCAATTACCTACATTATACAAAGCTTCCTGCTAACAGGAAATTTAGAGTTCGGGTGGGAAAACAGTTTCTCTAACCTGGAAGACCAGCTGGGAAGGGTCCCACAAGGGAGTGTCTTAAGTGTGACCTTGTTTGCCATTGCTCATAAATGACTATTATAAAGGTTGTCAAGTGCTGTATCATTAATCTGATATGTGGATGACTTTCACTGTACTGCTCAGGAGGAGCTTACAGGATGTGCAAAGACGCATGGCAGACAGTACTGCAATAAATCAGGTGGTACAGTGGGCAACATATCATGGGTTCAAATTTTCTCAAAGCAGACCATGGCTGTACATTTCCACAAAAGAGGAATACAGTTCCATCCTTACCTCCATTTTAGGAGCAAACCCCACGCAATTGTCCAAGCGGTGAACAAGTACTTGGGTCTAATTTTTGATCCAAGGACTTACATGGGTGCCTCACATCAAACAGTTAAAGTGAAGGCTACAAAAGCACTTAGTATTTGCGGGTCTTTCACATTTATCTTGGGGTGCAGACCGCACAACGTTTCTACGGCTTTTACCGAGCACGTTATTCGTTAGTATAGTAAGATTGACTATGATTGAAGCTTATCATCTGCAAACTCCAACTGTTCTCCGGATGTTGGACTCGGTTATCATGAAGCTCTTCAAATCTGTACTGGGGCTTTCAGGTCTTCACCTGTGGAGTCCTGTAGGCTGAGAGTGGAGAACCACCTCTTTCATTCACCGGGACTACATGAAACTGGATTTACGATACGAGACTAACAAAGGATCCGGGATACTCCTACATCCAGATGGTTTTCCAACCCCCTTGAGGATAGCGATTCCTATGGTAGGAGAATGAAGGAATCTTGTAGAAGAACTTAATTTAAGTTCACTTAAGGTTACTGGCTGTTGGGAATTCCCCAATTCCCCCCTTGGATAATCAAGTCGAGCGGATTTGGTCGGAATTGGAAAGGGGAGAGATCTGAAGCAGAAATCAGAGAGAAATTTTTTCAGCACAATTCTAAGTACCAAGGATCGGACGCAAATATACAGATGGTTCGAAATCTGCAAATGGTGTGGGCTTTGCAGCAGTGAGCAGAAGAAGACTGCATACTGGCAGCTTTCTCTAGGCAGCCCTCGATATTCACTTGCAGTGAGGTTACATGCCATCCTTGCAGAAGCGTTAAGAGATAGCAGATCTTAGAACAATTCTATTTGATATTGTGACTCCGTAGTGCTTGCAAGCAATCAAGAGCTTAAACTCATCCACCCCCCCCCCCTCATCCAGTAGTGAGGGAGGTTCAAGATTGGCGTGTTGCATGATGTCAACACGTAAAAAGAGATAACTCTGTGTTGGGTGCCAGTGCATGTTCGTGTCAGTGTGGAATGAGCGAGAGATGATCAGAAGGCTAAGGCAGCGGTCCGCTCAGCTGTGATGATTCATTTTCCTCTCCCACACACCGACCTGAAATCCAGCATCAGGCGTGTCCTCGCGATAAATGGAAAGGAACAATTGAAGGCATATATCCAAAATAAACTGCGAGAGATTTAGAGATGGACTTGGACAGTTGGGGACTAGCAATCCATCCCAATCGAAAAGTGGAAGTTGCATTAACAAGGCTAAGAATCGGCGCACACAAGACGATCCATGGCCGAGATGGCTAAAAATCAGCACTTTGTGTAGGATGCCAAGAGACCTTAACCAATCGCAACATTGTAGTGGAAAGATAGGCAAACATGCTCAAGACCAAAGAAGTATTTGTACTTGTCTCCCCATATACACTGAAGAATGTATTGGGGGAGGATTGTGACATAGAGGGGTCTTATTAGTTTCCTTAGGGAGACTAATATTTTTAATAAATTTAATTATGCATAATGGTGTTGGCCAATAATTTTATTACACTTAGAGTAGAATATTTATGCTTTTATTTTTGATTTGTTATTGGTACGTATAGAAATCTATTGAATAGATTTGTAAAGTTTTAAACATTTTAAGATTCTGTTTAAACAAGGTATTCGCCGCTAATGACCTTAGCTGTTGACGCTGCAGATAATTTTAAATAATCAATCAATCAATCATCTCTTTCATCCGCTTCAAGTTGGAATGGAGGTTGACAACCAGCTCTCTTTCGTGGCACCCATTCCATCGCTCTGCTGGACCATTCTCCTTCTCCATATACAGGATCGCCTATGCCCATAGTGGTATGTACATACACTTCTTTCGCATACCGCCTCGCCATGTGAAGAGAGATGTTGCACCTCGCTGTTCCTTTCGCGCCCTTCGCATCTGGTGACTCCAGTACTAGATGGAGAGATCGCCCTTCCTTCGTCGCTCGTTCTCCAAACTGGGCTACCTGGTCATGTTTCTCGACGCCGCGTTATCCTGGGCACGGCGTACATTCTACCACGACTCTCCTCCTAAAGAGACTCCTCACCTGCCCGTCTCAGCTCCCACACTGAGGAAATCTACTCTCTCCGTCGCCTCTCACCCTCTCACTGCAGGCGATCTTCGAAAAGGTGAACACTCTCCGTCGCAACCTGTTCCATACAAGCCCTGCCTTCCTCCTCGAAGGTGAGGGCAACTATGCTGTTCGTTGTGCCTCCTGTGATACGCAGTACTTGGCGAAAACAGGCGCCCAAGTTATACCAAGAATCTGTCTCAACAATAAAGTACCTGTATCCAGGGGGACACAACAATAACGCCCCTTCTGCATCAGGGGACACTGGCCATTCAGATGGACTGGAGCGCGGAGTGTCTTTCCTCCGCCAATGTCCACTCCCGCAGACTGGTGGAATCTTCCCTTATTAAAGCTGCTGCCTAATTTCAACTTGACACAGAGGCTTTTTCCTGCTGATAGTTTCCTTGCTTCCCAATCCTCCGCCTTCTACCGTCTATTTATGCGGCCACCCGGCGCATAGTCCGCCCGATCCTCCGACCTGATGTGACCTCCCTTTACATTCGTTCGTCTGTCCTCACCTACCCTGTGTATATGTGTTACCGCGTGCCTCTCCCTCTCTCTTTTATACCCCTCTATACCTTTCCTCTTGGGGGGTAGCATTGTTCGACCCGTTCAGGGTCTTGCCCTCCACGCAAAGAAAATATTAAAGACAAAAAGGCAAACAGTAAAACAGAACAACAACCAACAACGCCTGCCTCAACAGTCCCAACCCTACAGACATCTACACCCCTCCACCACAAGACCTCCCGATTTCCCCCGGAGAACCCAATGCCTCCCCCACCACATAACCAAAGGATCAAGGCCTTGCAGACACGCAGCTTGGCTTCTGCATGGTACCGACATTCAAACGCTCTTGTGTCGAGTTCATGCCTGTTGCCAGACCAATCCGCTATGATTCCGGTCTAAACCCAGAGATATGGACTACGCTACCAGTGTAAAACTTTCTTGACTCAAGTCCTCGCCGCAGCATGATCGACTGAAGGGTTCCCTACAGGCCCCAAATCCTGAATCTTGTCTTGGTCCAGGAGACCTCTAGCCTAGGGCTCGCCTCATTGCTAATGCATCAAGAGCCCACAGTGACTCCAAGGACTCAGATAGGATGCAACATCGTCGGCAAAGTCAAGGTCCGAGACTTAATATTGCCTAGTGTTGCTCCGCACTGACTTGGCTAGTAGCTCTGCCATTATCCAGTCCATACAAGTGTTGAAAAGTGTGGGTGCAAGGACAACCGCTTGCCTCACCCTGAATTAACAGGGAAGAAGTTCGACATACCCCCACCACACTTTTACAGCACTTTTCAGTACCAGTATAGAGGCTTGCTATCAGGCCATAATCTGTGTCGAATTCCCCTGAGCCTCAGGATCTCCCATAGCGATTCCCGATGCACCGAGTCAAACGCCTCTTGAGGTCGATGTAGGCTGCAAGCAACCCACGACCAAACTCACGACGGCGTTCCACAATTACTCGAAGCGCTAGTATACGGTCTATTGTGGACTTGCCAGGAGTAAATCCAGACTGCTCCGTCTCTGTGCCTCAGTAGGTGTTGCGGATCCGTTTCAGAAGAATGTGAGCGAGAACCTTGCCTGGTATGCTGAGCAGTGTAATGCCACGGTAGTTGCTACAGTCCATCGATCCCCTTTCCCCTTCCAGAGAGGGATGACCACGCCCCTCAGCAGGTCAGGGGGAATGGTACCAGACTGCCAAATGGCAGTCAGGACTGTATGCAGGCCCCGAGCCATAGGTTCACCCCCAGCCTTTAGCAGTTCAGCAGGGATATCACATATTCCCTGCAGCTTTCCCACTCTTCAGCTTGGAAATCGCCAGCCTAACCTCTGTTAGGGTAGGAGGTTCCTCGCTGATGGGTGGGTCCGGCACGGCACTGAGACATCGCTTGCATCCAAGCTAACTGTTGGAGGATCCACCTGGTACAACTGTTCAAAATACTCAGCCCAACGTTCACGAACCCCAACATGATCTGAGATGATCCGTCCATCCGCTGATCGGACTGCAGTCATCTGTGAGGAGGGCTTAGGGTTCAGTTTTCTCAGGCTTGGTAGGCAGGGCGAAGGTCATTTACCAAGAAATGGCCTTCGACCTCCTCAGCAAGATTCCTGATGAACTGTTCCTTGTCCCTTCTCCGTTCGCGACCGCCCAGGAACGACGCAAGACTTGATTCCCATTCAGCCGAGCCTTGCGACACGCTTCAGTGGCCTCTAATGTCTCCAGGGAGATGGTATTCTGCCTTGTCCTTGGGCGTACGCCAATGGACTCCTGAGCTGCTTCGAGTGTTACGCGCTTGAAGGACTCCCACAGAGCAACTGGATCCGTCAGGTTGCTGGTTCTGAGAATCGGTCAGAGACTGCGTGGCGAACCCACGGGCAACACTCCTCCGTCCCTTAGTCTGTCCAAGTGAAACACCTTAGGGTGGCCACTGGAGGGACGGGGAGTTTTGAAGTGGACCCGCAGGGTAGCCACAAGCAGCCTATGGTCGGTGCACAGAACTCAGCATCCGGTAAACCCTGCAGTTCTGGAGGATCCTCCATCGCGTGCTACAAGATGTGGTCGATCTCCTTGGCCACTGTACCCGTATCGCTGTACCAAGTCCAGCGATGCGAGTTGGAGCGCTGGTACCAGGAGCAAATCCTCATTTTCTGGGCCTAGCAAATCCCGGAGAAGGAGGCTATTCTCGCTGCTGGGATCAGCTCCCGAGCCATGGGGGCGTGCCACAAGACCATGTGGTCTCTCCGTATGCCACTCGTTCACCCCTTTACTCGTTGTTCTTATCAGCGGATACCAGCTTAGATGCTGAG
>NC_051390.1:57730453-57732350 GCF_015228065.2 Penaeus monodon | reverse complement strand
AAAAAAAATTTTAATTTTAATATATATATATGTTGTGTGGTGTGTGTGTGTGTGTGTGTGGTGTGTGTTGTGGTGTGTGTGTGTGTGTGTGTGTGTGTGTGTGTCTATGTATACATATGTAGGAATATGAATAAATAAATACTATCCCTTCATACAATGATTTTCACCATTATTATATAAAAAACATACTAGATACAGCAATATTATTTATATTATATAATAATATTTATATATATATACTATACACAATATGTATAAAAATGTATACAAATGTATATACTTTTAATATTTTTAAAAAAATAAAAAAATATATTTTTAATTATAAAATATATATATATATTTTATAATAATATAATAATATAATAAAATTTTATATATAAACTCCACACACACACACACACACACGATATACTTGCGTGTGTATCTTTTAAATATAAAAAAATTATATATATATAATAATAATATATTTATTTATATATATTTTATATTAAAATATAATATATTTATTATATATATATATATATAAAAATTATATTAAAACACAACACAACATATGTATTACATGTATGCAAATGTATAATATTTTTTATACTTTTTAAATATATTTTATAATAATATATTTTATATATAAAATATATATATATATATTATATATATATATATTTGTACAACAAAAACCACACACACACACACACACACACACACACCACACACACACACACCACACACACACCACACACACCACACCACACACACACACACACACGATATACTGTGCGTTGTACTTGTATATTTATATAAAATATATTATTATATATATATATATAATTTTTAATATATATATAATTATACATATACATACAACATAGTTATAATGTATGCAAATATATATTATATATATTAATATAATTATATATATATAATATTATAAAATATATTAGATAGATAGATAGATAGATAGATAAAATTTATAGTACACACACACACACACACACACACACACACACACACAATACATATAATAATATTATAATAATAATTATATAAATATATATATTATTATTGTGTGTATGTGTGTGTGTGTTTTGTGGGTTGTGTGGTGTGTGTGTGTGGTGTGTGTGGTGTGGTGTTGTGTATGTGTGTGGTGGTAACACATATACACAAAATTGTAATATATATGTATATATTTATTATATATTATATATTTATATATATATATTATATATTTTATATATATAATGTGTGTGTGTGTGTGTGGTGTGTGTGTGGTGTGTGTTTTGGTGTGTGTGCAGTAACATAGTAGGAAATAATAAATAAATACATACAACATACAATGTATATACACACATGATTTTAATACATATCATACATAGATACATGCTTTAAATTTTAATATATATATTATATTATATAATAAATATATATATATATACAAAAATATAATATATATATATATATATAATATATATATATAAAATGTATATTTATATGTATAAAATATACAAATATGTATTTTGATCAAATGTATAATATTTAAATATATAAAAAAATAAAATAAAATATAAGTAATATATATGTAAATATATATGTAATATATATATATACATATTATATATATAATAAAATAATATATTATATATATGTATTAAAATATATATATAATATATATATAATATATAAAATTTTAAATATATATATATATATAAACAAACACACACCACACACACACACACACACACACACACACACACATACACACACACACGATATACTGTGCGTGTGTACTCGTATATTGGCGTGGGTGTGCATCATCACGTTTGTGTTCCCATGAAGATGCTGCATCATGGATTCTCTGTGATGTAGGAAATTATTGATGTCTTTTGAATCTTAACTGATA
>NC_051390.1:57692953-57717953 GCF_015228065.2 Penaeus monodon | reverse complement strand
AGTTCTTTGTGTTCTTTTTTCTTCATCATAATGTTTAAGTTACTTTAGTTTTTAAGATTATTTTATGGTGGTTGTTTTCCTAAAAACAATCTTTTAATCTCCCAAATAAAGTAACCCCTGTTAAGAGAGCCCTATCCCGTTTTTATCTCCCTTCCCCCCCTCCTCTCTCTCTTCCGTACGTGACCTCAACCTCACCCACGCCCCATCTCATCATCCTTCCATAGCGTAAGTGTCCCTCATCCTAATCCTTACCTCCATCTCACTGGTTACGGATTTTGCTTGCTTGCTTGCTTGAGATTTGCGAAGTTCTGGCTTCGCCCGGGCCTTTCACTTATGGCCCGGCCTGTGTCAGCTTTTTATGGCTGTCTCATTTGTTGGTCTGACACTCGGTGCTTACCGTGGCGGTGGGATTGCCAGCAGGCGCTCCTGTAGCCGTGGTGTAAGCATCTCGCAATAATCCCTTTACCAGCAGACGGCTGTGTTCTGTGGGGTTTCTCTTAGGAATTGCGTGTGCACGCAATTCTCCAAGTAGTTTTACCAGTGTGGCGTTCGGCTCGCCGCAATGCTTGCCAACACCTTCTTCACGTTCTAGGGTTTGTATAATCTGCCATGCACAGTGGTAACCTAGGCACATTCTGTGCAGAATGACTTCCGGTACCTCTGTTGTTATTTCAGAGAGTGCCAGTGGGTTCATAGCCTGTGGCATCTGAAGTACCAGGGGCCCGAGGGGGAATATCTCGTTTCCTCTCTGTGAAGCTGCAGGAGGAAGGGTTGGCCGAACCGTTACACTTCCTCCTAAGTAAATTTCGGCTCTGATGTATTATCATGGGATTTGGGGGCATACCCCGGCCGATTTCGGCTAATCTGCCCGCAAGCTCATTGCCTCTGATCCCTATATGGCTGGGAACCCAGTTTATGATAATTCTTTACCCTGAGCAAGCACCCTTTGTGCTATTGTGCGGATGGTTGTCAGGAGGTAGATGTTGTCAGTGGGTGAGCGCTGCTGAAGACAGTCGACGGCTCCTTTGGAGTCTGTGTGTATGACCACGTTCCTTCCCTCACGGACGCGTGACTCAGTGCTCCCATGATAGCAACAACTGCCTCTGCCTGTAGCGAGGAGGTGTTGGTCTGTTACCCTCATGGATATTGTGGCATCCCTTGCTGCGAAGCCGGCGCCTGCATTGTGGGTCAAGGGATCGACCGATCCGTCCGTGTAATATGTTTCCCGGCTCCCCGAGGGGTGATGGTTGCAATAAACCTCTGGGTTTCTGCCTTTGAGGCTAGGCGTACAATATTCCCTTTTTGCTTGCCAGTCTCTGACGAGAACTATCGAGGTTTTTTGCCCACGGCGGAGCTTCGACAAAGTCCAGGGTGTGGGAGTCCATGCCCTTGGCCAGTAGCGGTTCTTCTGAGTGATGGCGTTTAGCACCCTGGCTGGGGTGAGACAGCCAGATTTTTGCAAAAGCTCTTATTTTGTTCTAGCGTCTGACATTTTGGTTCTTGGCTTGTGTTCCGGGAGCTTGGATGCCCTTTGATAAGATTTGCTGTGCAGCCGTTAGATCAATTCGTGAGGCCAAGGGGAGAAGGTTACCCGTTGTCTTCACTAGGAGGTTGAGGCCTTCGCCCACTTGGGGTACCGGGAATGCCCCTGGCGGCTTCGTTTTGGCTGTTCCAACGGTCTTTATATTTTCTCTTGATGCCAATCAGACGAGAGGCCTAGTCTACATGGCCTGACGAGGGTACGTAGAATGTCTTATTTACTCTTGGGTTCCCCTCCAGCGTCTTCCCTATTGCTTCATGACAGATAGTCTTGCCTTTGTTTCGTCAAGCAGGTATGGACTTTTGTGGAAGGAAAAGGGTCCGGTCATCCTTACCCAAGGTACAGGTATCCTGAACCCACTCCAAGCCCCATTCCCGAATTTTCAGACTTGTGCCTTGAACTCTCTTCTCAGAGCCATGGCTTTGGATTTGGGCCCAGAGATCTTTAGTCCTGTCTGCAACCTCCTTCTGATCCCAAATCCAGACAATGCTGGGACTTTGTTTAGGCAGTGGCTCCAGTGGAGATGATAGCAAGATCGTTGCATAGGAGATGATCTTGCACCCCATGGGAGGTTTATTGTTGAGGATACAGGACATTAGTGTTGTTAAAAAAGGGCTGGACGGGAGAACCCCCCCCTGTTGGCGTTCCATTTTCTAGGGCATGTGCTGTGATAGGTGCCCTTTGGAATTTGACTCTGGCTGTTCTATTCGTAAAGTATCCCCTATCCAAGCCAAGAGCTTACCTCTGTTTCCCTTTTTTGGATCAGGCTCTCCTGAATGGCAAGAGGACTTGCCAATTCGAAAGCTTTCTCCAGGTCAAGGAATACTCCCACAGATGCGCCCGTTTTTATTGGTACTAAAGAGCATGGCTATGCTTGGCGCTGTGCTCATGCCCTGGTGAACCCGTGGAGGTGTTCGTTTTGGGGGGTCCCATTTTCCATTGGAGCCGGTTTCAGTACCATCCTCTCGGCAGTCTTGGCCAGAAGCTGAGGGAGAGAGATGGGGCGGTACTTCCCCCGGGTCCTTTGGTTTAGGGATGGGAACTATGGTAAGCTCTCTTCCAGCTCTGGGGTAGAGTGGAAGTTTCCCCGGGGCTTGTTGTGAGTTGCAGGAATGCAAGCTCACCTACCAGTCCCAGGCGGAGATGATGGGGTTTCGAAAATCCCGTCATCGCCCGGGGCTGAGTTGCAACTGGCTTGTGTGCATCTCTTAGTTCCCCCAGAGAAAAGATAACGTCTGAGTTATCGGGTTCGGCTGCCCCTTCTCTTGAGTGAGCAAGTCTGTCTGGTTGTGGAGGCGTTTTTGTCTTGCCCTCAGTTCCCGGCCTGGCAGAAATGTCGCCTGCTCGTTCTCGCAGAGAACTCTTGCGCCAGTCGTTGGCCTCTGCCTGGGGGTCGTGGTGCGTGCATCTCGGGGGTGAGCGGCGGTGGGCTCGCTTGACCCGGTTGCCATAGCTCTGAGAGGGTGGTACGGTGATCGAAAGACTCACACCCTTTCCAAACCATTTTCCTGCTCACTCTGCTGGCAGTTTCCTTGGCGTCCCTGACAGCCTAACCTTAGGGGGGGCTAGGTTGGGCCCGGGGGTTTTTTGCCTTCGGAAATGTTTTCGGCACATGTTTTACCCTGTGGTTTAAACCTCCCCAATCTCGTCATTGAAGTACCAGGCGTCCTTGTGGGCTCCTGGACCCAGGCCGAGTTTTGGGTTATGGTCAGTGAGGCTGCCTCATCAAAGGCATTTACAAGTCTGGCTTGTAGCACTTCCACATTCTGGGTTGTGTGGGTTCATGCTTCTCAGACAGCGGGCCAAGGCGCTCTGGAACGCCTGCCAGTTGGCCTTGTCTGTTTTCCATCTTGGTTCGGTCGTGGTATTTCGGCTGGGGCCACTATCCATGAGGGTTGTTATAGTGCCATAATGGTCACTAGTGACGGTCTCATCGACACGCCAGCCAATCCTCTCCACCAGAGTCGCAGTGGCCAGGGTGAGGTCTAGGACCCCTCCTCTCACATGCGTTGGCTCCTGGCTGTTGAGGAGACGATTTTCGGGGAAGTCTCGAGCACGTTGGCTATGTGAAAGGCCAGCCGCACCCGGGGCCCTGCAGGGAGCCAGGATGGGGTGGTGTGCATTGAAGTCTCCCCCTATGATCACTCGGTGGTGGGTGGGAAGCCACATACCTGGCTGATGTCTAAGCTACTACAGTGTGGCCTGCTGTACCACGTTGTACAATTTCAGGGGTCCCCCGGCCAGTTGAATCTCGACGGCAAGAGATTCAACATCTTCTCCACAGTGCGGTGCATCGGCTAATTGCGGAGCAGGGGAAATTTTGCGTTCACCAGGATCATCAGGCCCTTTTTGCCATCGGAACGTGGCAGACGTAGACGTGGGTACCCGGAGAAGCGATCAGCTTCCGCTGATAAAGTCTCCCGGAGCATGACGATGTCAATGCTCCTTGATCGCACTATTGCGTGGAGGAAAGGCACTCCTTGAGGAGAAGCCACAGATGCTTCCACTGCAGAATACTTAGATTTCGTGTCATGATGTTACTAATTGATAGTTAAAATCAGAGACATCGTCACATCGGGTGACGGGCGGAGTCTGACAACTCCATTGTGAGATCCTCACTGCTTGAGGGGTCTCTTTCGGCTGTCAGGCTATCCCTGGATCCACTGGGGGGGGGAGAGCCTTTGGTAGCTCTGACTTTTCGTCTTTGGCTTTTCTCTGGCCAGGCTGTTCTGTGCATTGGCTGGCCTTGCCTGGGCAGGCTCAGCTTTTTTCTGATTCGGATTGTGGCACTGAAATCAGCCTGGTTAGGCTTGCCTGTGAGGGCATAGCCTGGGTTGGAGAGGGGAGGGGAGTCTTTGACCTGGGGTGAGGGAGAGGATTGGGCTGATTTGGCCTTCTCATCTTCCTTCCCTTTATGCTTTTCACAGTCTGTTTGAGTGTCGTCATGGCAAAAATCGACTGCCTTATCCGCCTCTTCCTCGGTCCTGGACAAGGATACTGCCCCCTGCTGTGACTACAGCAGTGATCAGGATCGACATGTCCCCCTCGTCGAAGAACATGTCTTCTGGGTTGGGGGGGGCCGTGTGGTGCTGTTGGAACCTTTCTTCCCGTGGTTCCTCTGCACTTTCTTTACTTGGGGGAACTCCTGATTGTTGGAGATCTCTGGTTTCGGCTGGGGGGCAGCTTCCTTCCTCTTAGGAGGTCGGGAAGCCTTTTCGCTTTTGTTCCTCCCCTAGACGTAGGTGCCTGGGGGGGCAGGAACGAAGTCTTAGCAACCTCTTGCCGTTTGAGGGCTGCCTCTTTCCTGACAGAGCAAGCTAGGCTCCAGGCGTGATGCCTCTTGGCACAGTTAGGACATTTGGCTGTTGTGTCCTTCTTTTCTTCTTTATGTGCCTTGATGCACACCTCGGTATTGTGTGCCTTGCTACAGACACCACATTTTGGCTTGGCTGTACAGTTAGCCTGGTGGTGTCCGTACTTCTGGCACTTGAAACACCGAAGTGGTTCAGGCACATAAGTGCGTAGGTGGTAGGTACCCCAGTTACCCAGATCAAGGGTGGAGCTTGGGCTAGCTTTCATGGTCACCAGGACTTGCCTGGTTGGAGTCTTCCCCTTCGACAATCGGGAAGCCTCCAAGACCTGTGGGTGTGTTGCTATCACCTCCACATCGTATGAGACTGAGAAGCCAAGTTGCACCATCTTGACTCTCTTCTCCTCGGGATTCAGTGGCGAGAGGCTCACTTTCCTCCATCTTTTAGCTCCTTTGTCCCCCTGCAGAAACAAAGGGGTTTGGGTTTATCTTTTTGGGGCACGATGATCATGCCCCTGATCTCGTGCAACCCGGATCGACAGCCGGATTTTGCGCTGGCTCTCCAATCCCCTTACCATTTGGTAGGCATTGTCAAAGCCTTCGGGTTTAACGGGGACCTTAAATTGCGGGAAACGCCTTGGGGGTCCAGAACTCGCCATCGGAGTCGGTCTCCGGCCTCGGCCGTTTCGGTCCGCCCTTTCGGCTTGGGGCTTGCTCGTGGAGGAAAACCCGTGTTTGGCTGGTTCAGCCCGGTGCTCCTGATTCAGTCAGTGGGGTCGTCTGAGGGGGGGGCTCAGAGGGACCTTCCTGGTCTGGGTGCTGGCCTGGAGGGGCCAGCAAAGAGAGTCCATCTGTTGGACAATCTGGTGGACAGACATGTTTGTACATGGTTTATTCGTCTTGTCCCCCATTTTCTGTGCTCGGGTTTCTCTTTGCCACCCCGGAGGCACGTAAGGCTTCAGGGTGGCTGCCGTGTCTGGGCCTTGCACGAGTCGTCAACAGTAAGGTCTGTCTGTGGGGGATTTTGGTTTTAATTTTTCCCTATATTTGGCAGTGCTTCCCTCCACTCACGCCCCCACCCACCACGGAGTCCAACAAGGGGAAGCTGAGTGCTAGAACCAATGTCTAACAGCAACAGGGGTGATGAGTGGATATACGCAGCCAATTAGCCGATTGCCACTGGTACACACGGACGGTGTGGGTACCAACGGCAGCATGACTGCTTGGGCCCTAGCCTCCCGATGGAGACCAGGCGATTGACCTGACTGAGCCAGGATCAGGCCACCCGTCCCTTTCCAGAATAGAGGACCAAAGAGGCGTGTTGCTAGCCGCAGGGCGTACTCGTGCACGGCATCGCCAAAACCCCCCAGGACTCCCGTCTCCCCGCTCACAAGGGTGCCACGCACGGCAAAAACGTGGGTAGGTGACAACCTCTGGGGGGTATCCCAGAGGGGATGTCCTTCCCCCTACAGGACATCATTGATGGGAAAACTTCTGCTCCTCCCTCAGTGAGGAAGGGAGCTCTTTCACTTTTTTCCAGGCAGTTCCTCTCCCCTCCTCAGAGGGGACCTGTACCCTTTTTCAAAGTTACGGATTTCCGACACGTAACATTCGGCGCCTGCACCTGCCATGACCGTGGCTCCCTTTGGCGTAAGGAGTGCCAACACGCGAGTGGGGGGGAGGAGATGTCATGGCCCGTGGTGATAACCCATACGTGGTGAGATGCCAGAGCAACATCTCCCCAGAAGTCCTGCCGCCGACAGGGAGAAATCTCTGCTCGCGCGGGCCCAAGGGGGGTAGCCTCCTGATTAGCGATTCACTCGTACTTCAACCGCAGCCTCACGGTTAGCGGAGGGCAAACCCCCGTTGCATGGGGGAGAAGTCCGTCACGGTGGCGCCCCCATGGCGCCGGAATAGGCCACCTTTACCGCTCCCAACCTCCCTCGTTAGCCGGTGGATCCGCAGCCCCGGACGCGGTGGCCTCGCCGACCCGTGAGTTAGTCATGCGAAGTGAGCCACCGTTATGCCAGGGCAGCGAACCCACCGATGGCCCCGAGGCCTCCTTGCTGACCCTTTGTCCTCCTTTCCTCGTCCCATCAGCTTATGCCCCCAACTTTTACCCCGCATGTTGGGTTAAGCCCCGACTCTTTCTCCTCTTACTAAATCATCTCTTCGATCCCCCCCCTTTTATCCTTCCCCTACTCCCACCTTTTTCCCCCCCGGCAAACGGGGTCTTTTCTTTTAACTTTACCTTACCTTACCTTTCCTCTTAGCCTCCAGGCTAGTACAGTGGTAACGTGTTGGCCTTTCATCCGAGGGGTCGGCTGTTCGCGCCCCGCCCAGGCGCGAGAGAAGTTGCAACTGTCGCCTGGAGGTTACTGCTGTGGCTGGGCACCACGGCGAGTAAGGACTAGGTTCAGCCGAGTCAGCACCAGCTGACACACGTGAGCGAGTCGGCATTAGTCGACAAAGGCCGGGCTCCCCTCATGGCATAGCCCGGCGAGGCTAAGCTTCGCATATCGGACTTATCCTTTAACCTTCCTCTTCAGACCTGAAGATGGAATACAGGTGGATTCGAAACTGTAGTCTCACTTTCAATAAATCTAGTTTTTGTATTGTGGGTTTTTATTCCATATATATATATATCATGTATATTAGATTCAACACACACACACACACACACACCACACACACACACACAACACAACACACACATATATATATATACTATATATATAATATAATATAGTTATACTATATATATATATATATATGTTTATATATGTTATATAGATTCATGTATATATATATAATATAATATATATTATATATATATATATATATATATACATATATATATACATATATATAGATATAATAATGATAATACATATATATAATACATATATATATAAATATATATATTATATATAAGATATATATAATATATAATAGATAATAGCAATATATATGATATATATACACACATATATGTACATATGTATATATACAGTATAGATATATAGATAAATATATAATATAATATAAAAATATATTATATATAAAAAAAATAAATATGTAATATATGTTATAATGTATTAATATTAGTTATATATATATATTTTTTAATTTTATATAATATAATTAAAATATTAAAATTATATAAATATATATTAAAATAAATATATAAAAAATTTTTTATATATACACAAAAGGGGGGAATATGTATATTACAGTATAATATATATATTAAATTTTTAATATATATATATTATATTATATAATATAATATATTATATGATATATAAATGTAATATATAAATAAATATAAATACATATATATATAAAATATAAAATATATCATCATCACAAGGGGTAACCCCGCGGGGGCGCAGGGCCCGCACCCCCCTTCGCTCCAACCCAGAGGACCCCTCGGGCGAGTTCCAGGCGGGCACAGGCCCATCCCAAATTTCCCTCGCGAAGGCTCGTCGAGCGCCCAAGATGATCTCCTAGGCGCCCACAGGTTCTCCCCCCCGGGTTGTCCCAGAGAGACAACGATGGGCAGGTCGCCATACTAGCTACCTAGCCATGGGTGGCCAAGCCAGCCCAAGTCAGTGCGGGTCCCAACCCCGGATAAATAGAGAGAATGTACCTAAAAAGGAACACCGGCACTCCCGGGAAAGGGAAGGGGGGCCCCCTCCCACGTACTCACTCAAGGTAAACATAAAAAAAAAACTAAGATCAGCTGTGACCACGGCGACTAGACATGAACCTCCCTTTAAAAAAAGAAAGATATATTTATATATATATATAATATATTATATATATATTATATGCAATATATGTTATAGTATTATAAAACACCCAAAAAAGATATAGTAATAATTAGATATATATAAAAATATATATATATATAAATTTAATAATATAAAATTAATAAAAGGGGGGGGCCGGGTGGCCGAAGGGTTTTTAGAGCGTCGGATAAGACGTCACGAGGCAATCTGATTTCGAGGGCTCGAGTCACGGCCGGCGCTTTGTTCCCTTGGGCAAAAGGAAATTCCCCCTCGATTGCCGCTAGCCATGGGTGGCCAAGCCCGCTAAAATAGTGCGGGGAAATAGAGATGGGACTCGATAAAAAAACACCGGGCGGAAGGGAATGGGAAACACCCCCTCTAAATTGCCCCCAAAAAAAAAAAAAGGGAAACCATGATGTCAAGCCCGCGGTGGGAATGGTTTTGAGCGTCGGACTCAAAACTGTCACGGGCAATCGAATTTGAGGGTTTTGAGTCCCGACCCCCCGTTTTCCCTTGGGCAAGGAACTTCACCTTTATGCTACCTACCTGGGGTGGCCAAACCAGCCCAAGTCAAAAAGTCTGGTCCCAGCCCCGGGTAAAAAGAGAGATTTATTTTCCAAAAAAAAAAAAACAAAAAAAAAAAAAAAAAGGTACCACCGGACTCTCCGTGGAAAGGAACTGGGGACCCTACCCCGTATCACCCAAGAGCCCTACAAAATGAAAATACAATTAAGATAGCGTGACCACGGCGGGTCAGACATGAAACTACCCTTAAAAGAAGAAAAAATATTATATTTATATAATATATAAAATATATATATATATTAATATATATATATAATATAACACCACAAACACACACACACACACACACACAACACCACCACACCACATATATATATTAATTAAAAATATATAATATATATTAATTAATATGTATGTGTGGGTGTGTTTTTTGGTGTGTGTGGGGTTGGGTGTGTGTGTGCGGCGGTGGTGTGTTTGAATTTTTTTTGGGCTATATATATCAATGTTTTTTTTTTGTTTAATTACTTTTTATTTTTTTTTTTTTAATTGATGTTATTTAACTAATTATTAATTTTTTATATTTTTAAAATTTTATTTTATATATAATTATTAAAAATGTTTTTTTTTTTTTTTAATTTTTTTTTTATGTATTATTTTACCCCCTTTACAAATACTCTTATTTCATTTATTATTGGGATACTTATATTCCTTTCCCCAAATGGGGGCTCCTTTTTAAAATTTTTTTTTATCCGGGCTTGGGAAACAAAAAACTGGGTGTTAAGTGATATATGTGTTTTATTATTTTGAAGTGGTTTTAAATGTATCCCCACCCACAAACAAAACCCCAACACCCAACCACACCCAAACCACACAATAATTTTAAATTTATATATATATAATATATATATATATAACATTGATATTAATAATTATAATAATTAATATATATATATATAAATATATATATATATATTTTGGTGGTGTGTGTGTGTGTGTGTGTGTGTGTTGTGTGTGTGTTTGGGTGTGTGTGTGTGTGTGTATGTAGAGTGGTGTGGATATGTGTGTGTTTAGTATATATAACATATTATATATATATATATATAAATATATATTATATATATATAATATATATAGTGTGTGTGTGGTGGTGTTGTGTGTGTGGGTGTGTGTGGGGTTGCGTGGGTGGTGTATATATATATAGATATGTTGTGTGTGGTGTTGTGTATTTGTGTGTGTGGTTTGTGTGTGTGTGTGTGTGTGTGGTGTGGTGATCGTGGTGTGTGTGTGTGTGTGTGTTGGGTGTGTGTGTGTGTGTGTGTAAGTGTGTGTGTTTTTGTGTACTATAATGCATATTATATATAATATATATATATATATATAATAGATATATATATATAAATATACGATAGACAGATAGCCAGACAGAAAGATAGTAGATAGATAGATAAATAATATTTGTATAGATAGAGAGATAGATAAATAGTTAGATTACTGAGATAAATAGATATTTATGTCTACTTGTATAAGGACACGTGATACGGGAATGAATTACTCTATACGGATTATTTATCTCTTTTATCCTTTTTGAAGGTTTTGGATGGACGCAAAACAGTTATTTTTGCTAGTGGTTGCGAGGCCGTCGACAGGTAAGAGAAACCACACCACAACACAAAACACACCCACACACACACATCACACACAAACACACACAAACATCGTAAATCGTTATATAGAGGCATTGTTACTATGGAACATGACAATTTGTCAATCGTGGCATCAGATTTAACTTTATAAGATATCTATGTCTTTTGTATTTCCACGCTATTTATATCTACCATTATTCTATCGGATTGTTGAGATATAAATTAGGTGGTCCATCCCACCTGTCCTGAGAACTATGAAGTCAGATAAGATTATGATATCCATCGGAAATGCTCAGGACGGCCGCATTCACACGTGACGGGGACGTGTTCAACTTCTCCAAGCCAGGCCTTCAAGAAAATTGCTGTTCGACGTCAGAAATCACCTCGCCTTCCATGAACCCTCGAAATGTTTGGAAAATAAACTAATCCCGGATTCTCAGCGACACCCAGAAATTCCCAAAGCAGTCGACTCGGTAAACACACTCTGACGTGGGCGCGACGCCGAGCAGACATCAAGCGGCAGCGTTGCAAGAAGTCCAGGACAGTTTTCCGGAACCAAAGAGCTCCATACAAATTACAATCAAAGGAGACTCAGAAACTAACAATGACCCGCAATCGTACCACCAGTACTTCTGGAAAAGCAATCAGAGACATCCTGCAAAAAAACATCTGACAACGAGGCTATCGGTAGGGCTCCAAGAAGTAATACGCAAGACTTTGCAAGCTGCCGGGTGAGCTTCCCAAAACAAGGCATGAGACCGCAGAGACGACGCACAGAAAACCCCTTGCAGTTGGAATTATTACAGGAGAACTTACAGCCGAATTTCAGTAGCGTTACCAACGACTTCAAAAAATGCCACTGAAGGAGCATCAGAGAGCATATTGCATTCTGGTCGAATTACGTTTCTCCAAGACAACCATTGATGTCAGAGAGGCCTTGCGTGTAGCGCATGCAACACCATTCATACAATGGAACAGGATGACAGTAGAGGAACATCACAAACGGCATGGGAAGGCTCTTCAAGGATGTACATAAGGACTTCGACAACCATCATTATATGGTTACTTACAAATGTCGCATTAAGGATTTCACAGGGGTAGCAGATGTTTTCAAAGTGGTACAGGTAAATCAACAGGATACTACAGGCAAGTCTCTAGGTACGACGGCAGCGCCTTTACCGTTAGCGTCGTATTTCCTATGGTAGAACCAAGAAGTCTGAGATAAATGCTATTAAATAATTCTTGTATTAATGGCTTTCACACGAGCGTATTTTATACCTATCTAGATTACCGTCGTAAAATGTCATGTGTGACAGGACCTGCCTGGATGCGTGGCCGGGGGTATAAAGTGAGCGGGTTGTACCACCTATCCGCCCCTACGATTGCCTTACCCGAGCGTCGAGTGAAGGTCTTCTGGACATTGGCTACGAGGGCGGAGATGGACTGTCATCCAGCGCAGGGACCGTACCAGACGCATGTGAGAACTATTTACCGGACTGCGGAGGAATACTGCAGCGGCTTTGGAAAACTTGACAGAGAGTTCGGCCCCCCCCGGACTCGAGCACATCCACGCCTGAGCAACGTCAGTGTATGAAGCGCGGTGATTGCGACTTTGAGGGACAAACGCGCTTCGCCAAAACGACAGCTTCAGCTGGCGGCAGCGCTGACCGCTTCTATCAGATGGATCTGGGAGTACTCGGGCAAGGCGAAGACTCCAGGCTTACCGATTGAGAAGAAAATCACGACCAAGCAAGGACAAATGACGAATCCATTCGGAAAGTGTTGCTGTTATGTAAGTAATGTACGTTTTTTAACAGGAAATTAGCAAATCATAGATAAATAATCTAGAAGTTTTAATATATTCACAGATAGGGGGTTATGATTAACAGGATAACACAAAAATTATAATAGGGGTATTTCTTAAAAAGTATTATTAAAATAATTTGTAAGGAAACTCGGTATAATCCATTACAAAATCGACATTTCATTTCAGTTATGTGAAAAGTATTCAACTAGATCTTTCTTCTTCCTCGTTGTTCTGAGAACAGCAAAACCGTAAAAATTGAAATGATGATGATAAGATGATGATGGTGATTAATAAATAATAATTTAAGAATTAATAATAATAATAATAAATAATAATAAGAATAAGAATAATAATAATAATAATAACAATAATAATTAATAATAATAATAAGAACCAATAACAATGATTAAAGACTATAATGATAATAATAATCATAACCAACAACACCAATACTAACAATACTACTACTACGAAACTACTTCTCACTACTCTATACTCCTACTACTACTACTATACTCATACTAATAATAATAATAATGAAATAATAAAATGATAATCCTAATAATAATAATTAATAAAAGTAATAATAATAATAAGAATAATTATAATATACTGAAGTTGACTACAAAAGGAGCCGCTCGCCTGTAGGTCGTAGGCGGGTGGTGGTACGGCGACTGCCACCACGCCAACTGAACGGCGAGTACGGCTGGGCCTTCAGCTGGAGGGGCATCATCTGTGCTAACTGGCGCGGGTTCTCTTACTCGCTCAACTGGACGGAGATCAAGATACGGCCCACGATTTCATGAGCAGTTCATGGGTTGTGGTGCTGGTTCGTGTGGTTGTTGGTGTGTAAGTGGAAAGCTATGAATTCCGATACAGAAACGAATGCGTGGATATATAAAAAGATAACCCCATTTATTTGTTTTCATGCTTAAAATTGAAAAAAAAGCAATTAGGTGAAAAGAATTAATATATGAATTAACATAAATAAAATATTATAAATGCATACCCCTAACCTACAATATATGTAACACAATCAGTTGAAATTGAAAAATCTAGCATTGAGGGATGTATCTATGTAGTATGGTATGGACGAATGCATTTACCTATATCATAATATACATATACATATACAGACACAACATATAATATATATAATATATTTCAGATATATATATATATATATATATATATATTAATATATTATATAGTGCAACATCATATTACCACATGGATAATAAGTGGATAAGATTATACGGAGGGTAAATAAATAAATGACCTACGACAAAAGAAGTAAATCTTAGTATAGTGTAAATAAGAGAAAAATAAAGTGAAAAGGAATAGGATTAAGATAATATAAATGAGACAGCGAAAAAGGAATTAGAGAGGACAAAAAGGAAAGAAATAAGCAATGAATAAATAAATGAAAGATGCCAAAGAAAAACTTGACATGACAATTACAATAAAACAGAAAGACTGAATTAAAGTCGGACAAGAACAGTAGAAAAAACCTAGACAATAAAAAGTAAAAATGATAAAGTGAGTAATAATAATGATGGTGCAATGATAATGATGATGATGATGATAATGATGATGATGAAGTTGAGATGGATATGATGATGATGTTGATGATGATACTGATATGAGCTAAGGATGATGGGATGATGTTATGATGATAATGATGATGATGAGATAATGATGCTGATGATGATAGATGATGATTGGGATTTTGGGATAATGATGATGGAGGATGATAATTGATGATGATGATACTGAGAGATGATGTGATGTTTTTTCTTTTTTCCTGATAATGAGATGTAGTGATGATAATGATGAATGATGATGTTGAGGATGATAATGACGACGATGATGATGATGATGATAAACATAAAATAATGATAAAAAAATGATAATGTGCTTGGGAGAGGAGGAGGTAATGATGATGATGATGATGATGAGGAGGTAGGGAGTGATGAGGAGGATAAATGATGATGATGATGATGATGATAATGATGAGATGATGAGGGATAATGATGATGTGATGATGAGATGTGATGATGAGGATGATGATGATGGATGATGATGATGATGATGAGATGATGATGTCTGATGATGATGATTTTTTATGAGATGATGATGATGATGATGATGATGATGATGATAAGAGGATGAGGAGGGGGGGAGGATTAATGATGCGAGAAGTATGAGAGGAGGAGAAGAGGATATATGATGATGATGGTATTGATAATGATGATAATAATGACGTTAATGATGATAAATGATGATAATATGACAATAAGATGAAGAGGGGAGGAGGAGCAGGGATAATGTATGATGATAATGATGGCAATGAGATTGATGATAATATTGATGATGATGATGATGATCATGTTGATGATGATGATCAGATGATGATGATGATGACGATAAAACGCCGACGACGACGAGAAATGATGCCATAATGTGATGATAATAATGCTGATGATAATAATGATAAATGATGATAGCGATAATGATGATGGTGATGATGATAATGCCATGAACCGATGATAAGGATAATGATGATGCTAATGTGATGATGCTACCATACATAATTAAATAATGATAATGACAATCATGATAATAGGATGATCTAACAATTAATGATGATATGATGATAATGAAATATGGTATATACAACATTAATAATAATATATATATATATATATAAATATATACTATATATAGTATATATAGTAGATATATAATATATATATATATTTATATATATATATATATATATACTATATAATGTGGTAGTCTATATATATAGAAGGCGCGGGGCGCACGGACTCAAGGACTGCACGAGTGCCCCGCAATCTGGAGCAAGGAAACTCACCTCGATTGCTTCCTAGCATTGCGGGGCAAGCCAGCCCAAGCAGTGCCCAGATAAAACAGAGAGAATGATTACTAAATGGTACACACCGGCACTCTCCGTGGAAGGAAAAACTGGGACCCTACAGGTACCACTCAAGAGCATCACAACATGAAAAACTACAAAAGATCATGCTGTAACCCTTCGCCAAACATGAGACTATCGTAGAAAAAAAATAATAAAGATAATATAATATAAGAAATTTACTAAAATATAAGGTAACTATAGGATATAGATACTATATAAAATATATATATACATATATGTGTGTGTGTGTGTGTGGTGTGGTGTGTGTGTGGTGTGTGTACATATTGTGGGTGTGTTATGTGTTATATATATATGTATGTATATATATCATAATATATATATATAGATATATATATATAGATATATAATATATATAATATACATTAAATAGATATATGCATTTATATACATAACATATTTATGATAATAATTTGTGTGTGGGTATGTATAATATCTATATATATTATATATATATTTATATATATATATATATATATAGTATATATATATAATATATATAACATATGTGGGTGTGGTGTGTGTGTTGTGGTGTGTGTGTGTGTTGTGTGTGTGGGTGTGTGTTGTGTGTGTGTGTGTGTGTGTGTTGGGTGTTGTGTGTGTGTGTGGTGGTGTGTTTGTGGTGTTGTGTGTGCGTGCTATGTATGTGTTGTGTATATATAATGTATAATATATAATATATATATTATATATATATATATATAGTAATATATTTATGTATAATAAAATAGTGTCGATGTGTGTGTGTGTGTGGTGTGGATGTGATGTGGTGTGTGTGTATTATATGTATGTGTGTGTGTGTATATATAGGTATATAGATATTTATGTATTAGTGTAGTTGTTTATATAATATAATATATATATATATATATATATGTAGTGTGTGTGTGTGTTGTGTGGTGTGTGTGTGTGTGTGTGTTATTGTGTGTGTGTTTTTGGAGGTGTGTTGGTGTGTGTGTGTGTGTGTGTGGTGTTATATATGGTATGTGGGTGGTGTGTGTGCGCGGGTGTGAAGAGTCTATATATATAAGCTATTACCCACTACTTATACACACCACACACACACACTCACACACACACACACATATTTATACTATATATATAGTATAGTAGATATAAGTAATATATATATATAGTCTATATAGTTAATATAAATATATATATACAGTATACTACAGATATATACCAAATATATACATATATAATATATATATAGATATATATTATATATATATACATATAGTAAATATATATATATAAACACATAGATAGTTGTGCGTTGGTTTGTGGTAGGCACATTGGGGGGAGACTATATCATATATATAGATGATTATCTATATATATAGTATATATATATATATATAATATATATAGATAGCTTAATATAATATAAAAGATAGAGAGAGGAAGGGAAAAAAGAGAGAGAGAGAATCAAGCAAATAAAGCATGTACAAAGATACATAACAGATGCGCCGTACCCAAGTAAACCAAGATATCTATTAGTCAAGAGATAGCCACCGAACTAAAAGGTGGTTTTCGGAGCTTCGTAATGGTTCTTGGACACAAAGACTTAGTCTTGGCTTGGAACAGAGTGGCTGTTGTGTAGCGCGGACTGTGGGATCGGCTCGTCTCAGAGTTGATGGAGATAAGGAGGACATTTTCTTGAATAACTGTTTCGGCTCAGAATGAAAGAACTACTTGTAACGATGGGAATGTAAGTGTGTGCGTGTGTGAATATGATATATATATATATAAGATAAAACATTATAAGTATAACATAGTATATCTACTATAATATACACATGGATACATAGATATATATACTATATATATATATAGATATAATATAATATATATATATAATAATATAATACATGTGTATATATATTATATATAATATATATTATATATATATGAAGATATATAATTATATATATAATATATATTATATGTATATATATGAATATACACATAGGGAATATATACAATATAAATAATATAATATACTAATATAATATAAATCTATATATATATAGATGGATAGATAGATAGATAGATAGATATATAGATAGATAGATAGCTAGATAGATAGATTGGATATATGGGTACGCGAATCTGATATGATCGTTGTTACATACTTTATGGATATATTCTCTAGCTCTCTCTTTTTCCTCCTCTCTCTCCTTTTCTTTCTCTCTTTCTATCATTCTTTCTCTCTCTCTCTCCTACTATCTATTATCTATTTTATATATACTATCTCCCTACCAACAAACCCAACACACTATAGCTATGTGTTATAATATATATGTATATATAGTATAGATGTAAATACAATATATTAATAGTTATATATATAATAAATTAAATAAATATGATATAATATATATATATAATGTACTAATACTATTACTATAGATATATAGATACAAAATAGAATATAAATATATATATATAGATATATATCTATACTAATATATATAATATATATATACTATATATCATGTGTGTGTGTGGGGTGTGTGTGTGTGTTGGTGTGTGTGTGTGTGTGGTATAAATATTCACACCACCTGCACACAACCCACACAACAAACAACATATATAAAATCACACACCACACACACACACACACACACACAATCACAAATAAAATAAACACACACACACACATACACATACACACAAAACACACTCAAACACCACACCACACACACACACACACACACAGACAAACACATCTAATAGATCTATAGATATAGATATATATAAGAGCCCAAATAGATATAACATTTACACAACAAACATACATAATAAACACACGCACACACACCACACCACACACCACACACACACACACACACACACACACACACACACACAAAACAAACACTAAATAATATATAATATAATACTATATACTAATAATTATATAAGATATATACACACACACACACACACACACACAACACACACATAGTGTGTACAGGTATATAGAGTATCGAGATAGATATATATATAGAGAGATATATATAATATATATATATATTATACATACACAACACACTATATACTATGTATGTAGTATGAAATGCATATATATGATGGTGTATATATATAGAATATAAATTATATATATATATATATTAGATAGATATATAATCTATCGATAATATTAATCATAATATTATATAATAGATGACACGTATCCGACATAATAGAAATACATGTATACACACACCACACACCATCACACACACATCACAATATTCTATATAATGATATATATATAGTAATAGAGAATATATATATATATAATAGTATATAGTATAATTTTTTCTTTTTTTTTTTTTTTTTTTAAACGTTATAGGATCATGTTTGAGCGGCCGTGGTCTTACAGCATGATACTTAACTGTCGTTTTTCAGTTGTGATGCTCTTGGAGTGAGTACGTGGTAGGGCCCAGTTCGTTCCACGGAGGAGTGGCCGGTGTACCTTTTAGGTAATCACTTCTCTCATTTTATCGTGGCTTGGGACCAGCACGACTTGGGCTGCCTTGGTCACCAGTGGCTAGGTAGAGATTCGAGTGAAGTTCCTTGCTCGATTGCGTCGTGCAGTTTCGAGTCCGATCGCGGCCACCGCGGCCTAATATATAATCAATATATATATAGATAGTATACTATAGATAATATATATATATATATATATATAATATAGTATACGTATAATACATACGTCATATCATATTATCATAATGATTGTCATTTATCATCATATTAATCTATTTGTCATTTATCCATTATATAAGGCATTATTAGGTAGCATTAATCATCATGATTATCATTACTCACCGTTATCATTCATTCTCATCATAACATCATCACTATATCATCATCATCATCATCATAATCATTATCATTCAGTATCATATATCATTATCATTATCATTACATTTATCATCATCATCATTCATCCATAATCATAATCATCATTCATCACTCATCAACATAATCATCATCATCACATCATAATCATCATCACATCATCATCATCATCATCATCACATCATCATCATCATCATCATAGCATCATGCATCATCATCTAATCATCATCACTTTTATCCTCCTCCTCCTCGTCATCTCATCGTCAGCATTATCCTCCTCTCCTCCTCAGCAACATTATCCTTATTATATCATTAGCAGATTTTATCATCTCAATAATCATCATCGATCATTATCATCATCAACATCATAATCATCATTATCATCATATAATTATCATCACATTATTCATCATCAACTATCATCATCATCATTATCATAATCATCATCATATCATTGCCCACCATCTTATTTATTACTACTATATAATTTTACTTTTTATTTGTCTAGGTTTTCTAAGTCTTTCTATTTAATTCAGGGTCTTCTGTTATTGTAATTTCGATGATCATAGTTTTTCTTTGGCATCTTTCATTATTATTTCATTCTTTTATTTCTTTCCTTTTGTCCTCTCTTAATTCCTTTTCGGCCGTCTCAGTTATCATATCTTAATCTTATTCCTTTTCACTCATTTCTTTATTACACTATAATAATATTACTTCGTTTTTCGTAGATGTTCATTTCTTTATTTACCACTGGTTAAATCTTATCCACCTTATACCATGGTGGCAAATATGTATGTTGGCAATATTATATATATATATATATATATATATATATATATCCTACTATATATATTATATTATATATATATATATATAATATATTATATCTATCGTATGTATTTATATGTATATGTATATTTATATATAAGGTAAATGCATTCGTCATACAACATACATAGATACATACCCTCATGCTAAGATATTCAATTTTCCTACTGAGTTGTGTTACACTAATATGTAGCGTTAGGGGTATGCATTAAATATTTATTTATGTTAATCATATATAATGTCTTTTCACCAAATGTGCTTTTTTTTTTCATTTTCAAGCCATGAAACAAATAAAATAGGGTATCTCTTTATATATAACACTGCATTCATTCTGATCGGAATCATAGCTTTCATGTACCACCCAACAACCAAACGAACCTCACCAACACCCACATGAAACTGCTAAATGAACATCGTGGGCCGTATCTGATCTCAGTGCACTGAGCGAGTAAGGAACCCGCGCCAGTTGAGCCAGATGAGGCCTCCAGCCTGAAGGCCCCAGCAGATACTCGCCGTTAGGTAGTGGGGGCCCGGTGGGGGCAGTCGCGTACCACCACCGCGACCTTGTAGAAACGAAACACAATAACAGCAGAAGGGCTCCTTTTGTATCAAACTTCAGTATTAGTATACATTTAAGATCTTATGTATTATTGATTTGATAGTAGTATTATTATCATAATATTATCATATAGATTATCAGTTAATGTAGGAGTATATGATTATTATTATTTATTATTATTATATTTTATTATTATTATTATTATTATATATTAATTATTATTAGTATCATCACCACCATCATTATATCATCATTCATTATCAATATTTTAGGGTTTGCTGTTTCAAGAAACAAACGAGAAGAGAAAGGATCTAGTGATACTTTCACAAACTGAAATGAAGGCGATTGTAATGGATTATAACGATTTTTTCCTTACAAATATTTTAATAATACTTTTAAGAACTAACCATATTATAATTCTTAGTAAATGTTAATCATACTATCTTGTGAATAATATAATAAACCTTCTTATAAATGATTATCTAATGATTTTGCTAATTCCATGTAAAAAAACGCAGTACTTAATAACAGCACAGTTCCGATGATTGTCATTGTCCTTGTCTTGGTCGTGAATTTCTTCCTCCTATGGTAAGCCATGGGAGTTTCGCGTTTGCGAGTAGATCCCACGAGATCCAAGCTAGAATAGAAGCGGTCCATCCCCCCCCCCGCTGCACGGACAGTGAAGATGTTCGTATTTGGCGCAACGCGTTGGGCTCAAAGGTGCAAGTCCGAACGCGCTTCATTACAATGAACTGCGTTGCTCAGGGCGTGGATGGCTCGAGTCGAGCCAGAACTCTTGGGTCAAGTTCCAAAGCACGCTGAGTATCTCCCAGTGTCGGTAAAAGTTTCTCGCGTCTGGTACTGTCCCTGCGCTGGATGACAGTCAGCCTCGCCCTCAGATAGGGACCATGTCACCAGAAGACCTTCACTCGACGCTCGAGGGCAGCAATCGTAGGGGCGGTAGGTGTAAACCCCGCCCACGTTAACCCCACGGCCAAACGCATCCAGGCAGTCCTGTCAACAACATGACATTTACAACGGTATATAGATAGGTATAAAATACGCTCGTGTGAAAAGCCATTAATACAAAAGATATATTTTAATAAGCATTTATCTAGAACTTACTTTGGGTGTCTACATAGGAAAATTACGACTTACGGGTCGTAAAGGCCTGCCGTCGTAGCTCTGAGAGACATAGCCTGTTAGTATCTGTGAGATATTACTGTAGCCACTTGGAAAAAACATTGTACCACTGTGGTGAAAGTGCCTAATCGACATTTGACAGTAACACTCAATGAAGTGCGAAGTCCCTGATGTAACATCTGAAGAGCCTTCGATGCCGTTGTGAGTATAATCTACTGTCACCTGTGTCACATGTATGAAAGGGCGATGCGCTACACGCAAGGCACTCTCATACATCAATGGTTCTTGAGAAAACTGTAAGCGACCAAGTATGCATATTGCTGTCTGATGACCTTCAGTGGCATGTGAAGTCGATGAAACGCTACGGAAGTCGGAGTAAGTCCATGTATGAATCAATGCAAGGGTTCTGTGACGTTGTCTCTGAGGCTATAGCACTTGTGTTGGGAAAGCATCAGCCGAGGCAGCTTGCAAAGTCTGCGTATACTCTTGAGAGGACCTACGATAGCCTCGTTGTAGATGTTTTTGCAGGATGTCACTGATGCTTTCCAGAAGTAATGGTGGGTATACGAATTGCGGGCGAAGGTAGTTTCTGTAGTCTCCTTTGTTGTATTGTGATGGAGCTCTTGGTTCCACGGAAACTGTCCTGAACTTCTTGACATAACGTCTGCCGCTGATGTCTTGCTCCGGCGTCGACCCACGTAAGAGGTCGTTACTCGACGGCAGCTCGATCGACGTTTGGGATTCGGGTGTCGTGAGAATCCAAGGATTAGTTTATTTTACAGACAAATTCGAGGGTTCGGGCTCAGGCGAGGGATTCTAGACGAGAGAACAGCAATTTTCTTGGGGGTCGCCTTGGAGAAGTTGAACAAACGGATCCACCGTTTCACGTGAATGGCGGCGTCCTGAGCATTTCGTATGGATATCATAAATGCTTTATCTGACCTTCAGTCTTAAAGGGGACAGTGGGAAGGACCAACGATATGTATATCTGCAAACAATAACGAATAGAAATAATGGAAGGATGAAAAGCCGGTGAGAATAACAAGAAGATATAGATTGATATTATAAAGTTAAATCTGATGCCACGATGAACAAAAAAGTCATGTCATGAGTAACAATGCTGCTACTAATACGATTCGATGTGTGTGTGTGTGTGTGTGTGTGTGTGTGTGTGTATATGTGTGTGTGTGGTGTGTGTGTGGTGCGTATGGTATGGTGTGTGTTGTGTTCTTGTGGTGTGTGTGTGTGTGTGTGTGTGTATGTGTGTGTGTTTGTGTGGGTGTGTGTGTTGGTAGTGTGGTGTGTGTAGTGTGTGTGTGTGTGGTGTGTGTTTTCTCTTTAACTGTCGATCGGATCAGCCTCGCAACACTGCGAAAATATAAGCATTTGCCGTCCAACATACGAACCAAAACCTTCAAAAAGGATAAAAGAGATAAGAATCAGTATACAGAGTTATTCATGCCTCGTATAAGGTCACACTGTAGACAAGGTGAACATAAATAATCTATTGTATCATGTATCTAACTATGTTTCTATCGTATCTGAATCTATACAAAAAATTTAGTGTATATATCTATCTTTCTGCTGGCTATCGGTGTAGCGTATATAATATAGAATATATTGATAATAGAGAGAAGAGATAGAAAGAGAGGATAGAGAGAATTAGAGTATATAGAGAGAGAGATTCTCGATTATATAGTAGTACACACAAACACACACACCACACCACCACACACACCATCACACACACACACAAACACGCACACACCACCCACACAACAAAGAGTAATATATACACACACACACACGCCCACACACAACACGCACACACACACAAACACACATACACACACACACACCACACACCACACCACACAACACTACACACACACCACACACAACACCACACACACACAAACACACACACACAACAGTATATAGGATAGAGATAATTATAGATACATATATTATATATAATGATATATATATATAATAAGATTATATATATACATAAGCACACACATATGCCAACACACTCATACAACCACACACACACACACACACAAACACACACAACACACACACACACACACAAACACACATATATTAATATATATATATATATATATATATATATATATAGATATAGATACAATATATATATGTATATATATATGTGTAATATATATATATATTATAATATATATATATAATAGATTATATAATATATATAATATATACTATATATATTTATGTATGTGTGTGTGTATATGTGTGTGGATATGTATATCATATATATATGATACATATATATATAGATATATATATATAATATACATATAGATATATATATATCATAATATGATATAATATATATATATAATTATTAATATCATATAGTATATATATATGTGGGTGTGTGGTGTGTGTGTGTGTGTGTGCTGTGGTGTGTGTGTGTGTGTGTGTGTGAGTGCCTTGTGTTTTTTATGCTTATATGCGTGTGACATATTTATGTATATAAAATATGTACACGCACACACACAAACATACAACACACATACACCAGACATACACACACACAACACACGCACACAACACACACACACACTACACACACACACACACACACACACACACACACACACCACACATATCTATATATAATATATATATATATTATATATAACTATATATACTATACATATATATTAACACACAGTCATGTCTGTGTATAAATAAAAATATGCACAACACACACACACACACACACACACCACACCACTCACACAAACACCACACACATACACACAATACACACACATACACACAACACACACACACACACACACACACACACACACACAGACACACACACATTATAATATAATTATAATTATTATATATATAATATATATATATATATAAATGTGTGTGTGTCTCTATTATCTGTCTATCTATACACATTACAAACATGCACCACACAAACACACACAACACACACACAGGACACACGCAT